>NC_084953.1:374004-486504 GCF_949316205.1 Platichthys flesus | reverse complement strand
CGTTGTGTTCAGGTTCTAGCTCCGCCTCCACATGAAACCAATCAGATCGCACACAGCAGCCGACCTGCGGGGGGGTTAGCAGGTTAATGTGACCCGTGGGATCAGACTATTTCCTGGTCTTCACTCAGTGATGGTTGAGGTTCTGCCTCCACCTCTCTCTCTCTCTCTCTCTCTCTCTCGCTCCGTCAGTATATTCATGCTTCTTTTCTTTTTCTTTCCTCTTCTCGTTTCTGTTCTTTCTCTCTTGCGTTGGAAAGCTGGATATAAGCTGCGTGGCTCTCTAGCTAGCTCGTTCATCTCCCGACAAGGTAAACATGTGAACACGCCTTTCTCCTTCTGTCTACGTGTCTGTGAAACCGCCACCTCCTCCTCCTGCTCCTCTTCGTCTTCCTCCTGCTCCTCTTCTTCTTCCTCCTGCTCCTCTTCTTCTTCCTCCTGCTCCTGCTCCTCCTCTTCTTCCTCCTGCTCCTCTTCTTCTTCCTCCTGCTCCTCTTCTTCTTCCTCCTGCTCCTGCTCCTCTTCTTCTTCCTCCTGCTCCTGCTCCTCCTCTTCTTCCTCCTGCTCCTGCTCCTCCTCTTCTTCCTCCTGCTCCTCTTCTTCTTCCTCCTGCTCCTCCTCTTCTTCCTCCTGCTCCTGCTCCTCCTCTTCTTCCTCCTGCTCCTCTTCTTCTTCCTCCTGCTCCTCTTCTTCTTCCTCCTCCTCCTGCTCCTCTTCTTCTTCCTCCTGCTCCTCTTCGTCTTCCTCCTCCTCCTGCTCCTCTTCTTCTTCCTCTTGCTCCTGCTCCTCCTCTTCTTCCTCCTGCTCCTCTTCTTCTTCCTCCTGCTCCTCTTCTTCTTCCTCCTCCTCCTGCTCCTCTTCTTCTTCCTCCTGCTCCTCTTCTTCTTCCTCCTCCTCCTGCTCCTCTTCCTCCTCCTTCTGCTCCTCTACTTCCTCCTCCTCATCCTCCTTCTCTTCCTCTTCTTCTTCTTCCTCCTCCTCCTGCTCCACTTCTTCCTCCCGCTCTTCCCCAATCCTCCTCCTTCCTGATTCTCTTTTCATCTTCCTCCTCCTCCACTTTCTCCTCCTCCTCCTCCTCCTCCTCTCCTGGATGGGTTTTGGTTTGTCGTCTCTGGTGTCGTGACGTGTCTGGTTTAGTCTGGTAGATATTTGTTTGCTCCTACTTCTTTACTCTTCCTCTCGTCCTCCCTCTTTCTCCTTCCTCCTCTTTTTCTCCCTTCCTTTCCTTCCTTCTCTCTTTTTTCCTTTTGTTTTCTTTCCCCCCTCTCTTCCTACTTTTCCTCTGAACTTCTTTAATGTCTGAGTCTTGGTCGTGAAGAGTCTGTGGTGCAGCTCCCCCCCCAGCCCCCCCCCCCCCACACACACCCCCACACCCCCTCACCTCCACCACAACCCTGGCCACCCCGCAGCATGCTGATGACATCATCATGACTGTTTATTTGTTGGTTGATGCCTGCAACGGAAAAAGTGCTGTGTGTGTCTGTGTGTGTGTCTGTGTGTGTGTGTGTATGTGTGTCTGTGTCTCTATGTGTGTGTTAGTGATCACAGCTCAGAAAAAAGTTGAGAAGAGGAAGGAAGGATGAGAGGATTTAAGATGGAAAGATAGAAAGTGCTGAGCAGACTGTCTCGATTCCACCTGACAAAACCTCTCCAATTGTTCATCACTCTCTCTCACACACACACACACACACACACACAGCAGACACACACACACACATACACACAGCAGACAGCAGTTCCAACACTCTGATTATTTCATATCAATATATTCTTCATAAATAAGTTTCCAGCAAAGTGTTAAAACAGCAGATGAAATGATTAAAACTGTTTGAATATTTACATTCTTTATGAAACTTAATGACTGAGACCAGGAGAAAGATTCTGTATGAATATGAAGTTCTGAAGAGACATGAACATGGAGGTGAAAGTGTTCCAGCTCCTCAGAGTCCAAACACACATAATCAAAATAAATCAGCTCAAATGCCTTTATCTTTTTGATAAGTTAAGTTTACAGTTTCTTATTTCTGCGTCGGGGGGTTGGTTCCATTTGAATCAAGTAAATAAAAGTTGTTGACACCTGCACGCGTCACCACAGCCCCCCTCCCCCCCCCCCTAATCCCGTGGCCCCTCCCTCCCTGGTTTCCAGCCCCGCCCGCGCCCTCCGCCCATACATGTGAACACACAACTCTGACACGAGCCGCTCCTCATCCTGATCCTCATGGTTCTTGGCAGGGAGGCCGTCGCCCGCTGCCGCTCTACAGAAGTCAGCCTCCTCCTCCACCTCCTCCTCTTCTTCTTTCTCCTCTTCCCCCCGAACGGCTTTCACACACCATCACCGGCCCGTCATTACCTGGCCTCGAGGTGGGTCCTCAATAGTCAACCCCAACGCCCCCCCCACCCCCACCCCAACACCACCTCTCTCACTCCTACTCCCTCACACACACACACACCTCCTCCTCCCTCCCTCCTGTCAATCACTGTGGGTTTTGTCAAGAGGAGTCATATAGCAGGGTGCCGCACTGTGTGACTGTGTGTGTCTGTGTGTGGGTTTGTGTGTGTGTGATCAGAAAACACAAGATATCGTCATAGACCAAAGATCAGTTTCTCCTCCATCCCACCATCATTCCTCCTCCTTCTGGTCACCTCCATCCCTCCATCCTCCCTTCCTCCTCCTGGTCACCTCATCCCTCCTCCTCCTGGTCACCTCCATCCCTCCATCCTCCCTTCCTCCTCCTGGTCACCTCATCCCTCCTCCTCCTGGTCACCTCATCCCTCCTCCTCCTCCTCCTGGTCACCTCCATCCTCCCTTCCTCCTCCTGGTCAACTCATCCCTCCTCCTCCTCGTCACCTCAATCACTCCATCCTTCCTCCTCCTACTCCTGGTCACCTCCATCCCTCCATTCTTCCTCCTCCTCCTGGTCAACTCCATCCCTCCATCCTTCCTCCTCCTACTCCTGGTCACCTCCATCCCTCCATCCTTCCTCCTCCTCCTCCTGCAGTACAAATGACGAAGCTCTGCCGTCCTGATTCTCCTCCTCCTTTTTATCGTTTATCAATCCACCTTTTTATGGCAAAAATCTTCTTCATGGAAAAGTTGGCAGGGAAGAGGGGAGGAGGAGGAGGAGGAGGAGGAGGGGGGGGGGAGCAGTGAGCTGAGGCAATTTGCAAAGTGGAACTAATCCCTGGTTCTTTCTTCTGTGTTCGACACACAGGCCACCAGGACTCAATACCACACACACACTCACACACAGAAACACACACGCGTAGACTCACTCACACACACACACACGTAGACACACTCACACACATTTAGACACACACACACATAGACACACCCACACACACAAACACTCAACCAAACACACACCCTTGCAAACAGAAACACACTCACACACACACGTAGACACACAAACACTCAACCAAACACACACTCTCACACACAGAAACACACTCACAGACACACTCACACACGCTGCCGCCTCCAGGGGGCGCCGGCTCAAATACTCCAGTGTTTTACACATGAAGCATCTTTACACTCGGCCATCACATCTCAGAGACTCTGTGCAGTCTGAGTTACTTTTCACTTTCGAGTGTTTGTTTCTCTCTCAGAATAAAAATAAATGATCCAAACCCAACAACCACATTACAGATGGAACCAAAGCTAATTAGCTTAGCTTAGCATAAAGACTGTAAACAGGGGGAAACATTAGCCTAATTTTGTTCAAACACACAAACATGAACTTGTCTAAAGTTCAGTCACAAACAAAAAGAGAGAAATTCTAATTTCATATTAAATTACGTGTGAAAGTCGGAGAGATGCTAAAACATTTACAAAAATTGTGTGTAATTAATGTTTTATCACATTGTGTTTAAGAGCACAACCTCTGAAGACACACACACACACTCACACTCTCATACATTATGTTAAACACACACAGGTGGTTTGGATTAGGGCTATTTTACTGTGTGTGTTTGTGTGTGTGTGTGTGTGTGTGTGTGTGTGACTGTGTGTGTAAGTGCGTGTGTTTGTTCTGTCTGTGTGAGAGAGAGAGATAGTGTGCGTGTGTTTGTGTGTTTGATTGTGTGTGTGTGTGTGAGAGAGAGGGCAGAGAAAGCCATCCATCCAAGGATTACTGTAAACACACACACACTCGCTCAGTGTGTATTGTCACAGTGATAAATCACAGCAGACTTTAAGTGAATTAGTGCAGCAGCTTTAACTCTCCATCCCTCTCTCTCTCTCTCTCTCTCTCCCTCTCTCTCTCTATCGCCCTCTCTCTCTCTCTTCCTCTCTCCCTCTCACTCCATCCCTCTCTCTCTCTCTCTCTCTCTCTCTCTCCCTCTCTCTCTCTATCGCCCTCTCTCTCTCTCTTCCTCTCTCCCTCTCACTCCATCCCTCTCTCTCTCTCTCTCTCCCTTGCTACCTCTATCTCCCTCTCTCTCCATCCCTCTCCCTTTCTCCCTCTCTACCTCTCTCTCCATCCCTCTACCTCTCTCTCCATCCCTCTCTCTCTCCCTCTCTACCTCTCTCTCATCTCTCTCCCTCTCTCTGTCTCCATCCCTCTCTCTCCATCCCTCTCCCTCTCTACCTCTCTCCATCTCTCTCCCTCTCTCTGTCTCCATCCCTCTCTCTCCTCTTCTCTCTCTTCCTCTTCCTCTCTCTCCATCCCTCTCTCTCTCTCCCTCTCTTTCTATCCCTCTCTCTCTTTCTCTCTCTCTCTCTCCCTCTCTCCCTCTCTCTCTCTATCTCCGCCCAGAGCTCCATACATCACCGTCCTTAACGAGGCCGCAGCCACTAACGAGCAATCAGAGAATATTAGACCAATTAGAGGCTTAATTAGATCAGAGGGCAGGAGGGGAGGAAAGGAGAACAGGGAAAGAAGAGTAGAGGAGGAGAGAGGGAAGGAAACAAAGGGAAGGAAACAATGTTCATCCACTTCCACTCTCTTGTTTTGATTGACAGCTAGTGTGAGAGGTGCATTGTGGTTGTTGTCATCGTTTCATCTGCTCTGTGTCTGTCATCATGTATTTGCATGTCAAGCCACGCCTCCTTTTATTAACCTCTCCCCCCCTCCTCCTGTCTCTCCCCCTCCCTGACTTATGTGTCTACCTCGCTCTCCCAACTTCCCACTCGCTTAATAACTTGGTCTCTCTCTCTCTCGCCCCCCCTCTCACCCTCACCTCACCCCTCTCCCCACAGCGAGCCCTCATGCCCCCCCCTCCAGCCTCCACTTCTCCTCCTCCCCCATTCTGCAGCAGCCCGGCTCCTACTTCTCTCACCCGGCCATCAGGTATCACCCACAGGAGACGCTCAAGGAGTTTGTCCAACTGGTCTGTCCTGACTCCGCCCAGCAGGGAGGACAGGTGGGCTTCCTCAACGTAAGCACACGCACCCACACACACACAGACACACACAAAAACACACGCACACGCACACACATTCAGAAGTACACACACTGAGACACATCTGAGCTGGGATTTCCAGCCTCTGCAAAGGATCACTATCTGTCTGCAGAAAACACTGCAGTGTGTGTGTGTGTGTGTCTGTGAGTGTGTGTGTGTGTGTGTGTGTGTGTGTGTGTGTGCCCTCTGTCTGAAGTGAGATAGCTGATATATCTTTGTCTAGACACTGAATCAATACACCCTCCACCTCCCTACCACACACACACACACAGACACACACACACACAGTATCTTTTTGCATACGTAGTAGAAGTGGACCGACTCTTGTCCTCATGTTCTGATAGGACAGATTAGAAGATTCCATCTGTCAGTCAGTGATGTGAGGCACAGCTCCGGCCTGTGGGCAGCTCCACACGGGTCACTGGACCTCGGCTCATGATCCTGAACCGGACCAGAGTTTACACCGGGTCTTACAAAGTCTCACTCTCAGTCAGCGGAGTTTCTGATAACTGATCTCAGTCCAGCTTGTCTGAGAGATAACCTGGACTCAGCTACTTCCCCTCCAGTTCTGATCAAGTGATTCTGACAATTTGTGGCAACGTTTTTTTCTGACAAACACAGATTCCATAAAAATCTGAATCCAGTCGTGCGAATCATCAGTTTTTCAAACAGATGTGAAAGTGGAGTTGAAGTGGGCTCCTCCCCAGTCGAGCTCTAACCCCGTCAGCCTGAAATAAACACGTGACTGGTTCAGAAGTTCAGGGCTCTGACCTCGAGTCTGCTCATCGCTCTGTCTCCCAGTCTGTGTCCCAGTTTGAGTTTTCTAACGTCTGGTTCAGGATCTGTGAAACCTCCTCATTTAAAGTAAGAAGCCTCCAGTGAGTCTCATTCAGTTTAATGTAACTCCACCAGTTCATGGACTGGTGACGTGATGACAGCACGGGGGGGGCATGTGCCCATCAACCAGCCAACACAGCGGCCTCTTGTTTCGTCACCTTTGACCTTTGAGAGAGGCCACAAGAGGCAACGATCAACACATGAGATACTTTACAACAAGTGAACAGACTCTGAGGGGAACAGGTGTAAAGTGTGTTCACCTGTGAACGTAGAGGAGAGGAGGAGGAGAGGAGGAGGAGAGACAGAAGGAGGCGCAGAGGTGAAGCCAGCTACTGTGGTATTATGACTATAGATTAGCTGATAAAATGCAAACAGCAGCAGAATTCTTTATGACCAGCCAGGAAAAGTGCTGACACTCACACACACTCACACACACTCACACGCACACACTCTCACAAATACTCAAACACACACTCACACACACACATACACACTCTCACACATACTAAAACACACACTCTCACACATACTCAAACACACACTCACACACACTCTCACACACACTCACACAGACACACACTCTCACACACATACACACACACTCACACACACTCACACACTCATTCACACACAGACACACACACACACACACACTCATTCACACACAGACTCACACACACTCAGAGGACAGCTCAGAGTTGAGCTGTTACAGGTTCACTTGGTTACCAACCTGTTGATGTGTATTATTATAGTATTATTGTTTGTGTGTATATGTATGTATTTTGTGTATTTATACATACATTGGTATTTAATGTTTTAACTCTGTGCCCCCCCTCTCGTCTTCAGCCAAATGGTAGCTCCCAGGGAAAGGTCCACAACCCTTTCCTCCCGACACCCATGCTGCCTCCCCCTCCACCTCCCCCGATGGCCCGTCCCGTCCCACTGCCTGTCGACGCCAAGCCCCCCTCCACCTCCTCCGAGGGGGGAGGCCACTCACCCACCTCGCCCAGTGAGTGCACACACACACATACACACACACACACACACACACACTGTACAAATCTTTCTTAACTTGTATTTCACATTCAGCTGCATACATCCTGTAGATTTGAAAACATCTTTTCCCTGGAGGCCAATACGCCTCCACAACAAAAGAAAGAAGATTATATAAATCTTAAATTAATAATCAAATATCTGAAGAGTTCTTCGTCGTCTGTGTGGAGTGAATCTTATCGTGTTTGGATTAAATATAACTTCAGGGTTCAGAGAAACATTTTTGTCATTTGGCAAAAACGAACTAAGTTGATGCCAAAATATTTAATCCTACTAACACTCATAGACATTTATATATTTATATTTAATATCATCATCACTCTGACCCAGATCTTCTCAATAGTTCTTAAACCTTTATTAGAACTTTGTCATCAGTCTGTTCTGTGAACAGTGATGAACAGGAAAGTTTGTTTCGACAGATCGAGACTCAAAGTTTATTTTGTTTTCAGTGTTTGTGCTGATGAAACCGACTGTGATGACAACACAAATAATGTTTGTGTGCGTGTGTTTGTGTGTGTGTGTGTTGTGCAGCCTACTCCACCCCCACTACATCTCCAGCCCAGCGGTTCGTCAGCGTTGGACCCAGAGACCCCGGCTTTAATATCCCTCAGCAGCCACAGGTAACACACACACAACCACACACACAACCACACACACCACCACACCCCCACACCTTTCTGTCCAGATGGGACCTGGCAGCCAATCAGAGAGCTGCACTGGTTGTGGTGTGAATCCTGGTAAACACAGAGGGGAAGAGAAGAGACAGTTAACATTTACCACAGAGCAGGGGGTCAGTGAATGCAACACCTAGAGTGTGTGTGTGTGTGTGTGTGTGTGTGTGTGTGTCTGTGTGTCCAGGTCAGGGTCTGTTTGCCAGCTGATTTATGAAGAGTGTATCGATCGGGCAGCCTTGACTTAACTCATCACACACGACAGTGAAGTGGGAGTTCTCTTGTTGACAATCGAGACATGTTTGATTGCGTTAGTGTGTGTTCGTGTTTGTGTGTGTGTATGTGGTTGTGTGTGTGGGGTGGTCCGCTGTCGATTTATTGATTGTGTCATACACTTATGCACACACACACTCCTGGAGACTTGAGCCAGGTGTTGAAATCACTGCCAGAAACAGACTTGTTATTTATTCTTCTTCTGTCTCTCTGTCTCTCTGTCTCTTTGTGTCTTTGTGTTGTGTCTCTGGGATTCTACAACTCTGTGTCTCTGGGATTCTGCAACTTTGTGTCTCTGTGTCTTTGTGTCTCTGGGACTTTGTGTCTCTGTGTCTTTTTGTCTCTGTGTCTTTGTGTCTCTGGGACTCTGGGACTTTGTGTCTCTGTGTCTTTGTGTCTCTGGGACTCTGGGACTTTGTGTCTCTGTGTCTTTGTGTCTCTGAGACTCTGGGACTTTGTGTCTCTGTGTCTTTGTGTCTCTGGGACTTTGTGTCTCTGTGTCTTTGTGACTCTGGGACTTTGTGTCTCTGTGTCTTTTTGTCTCTGGGACTTTGTGTCTCTGTGTCTTTGTGTCTCTGGGACTCTGGGACTTTGTGTCTCTGTGTTTTTGTGTCTCTGGGACACTGTGTCTCTGTGTCTTCGTGTCTCTGTGTCTCTGTGTCTTTGTGTCTCTGGGACTCTGGGACTTTGTGTCTGGGACACTGTTGACGTCTCTTTCTATTGAAAGTTGAGATTTCTCTCCAGTGAGGACGAGATGAGGGACGTCTCAGGACCTGTAAACGGGGACATGTTGTTACATGTTGTTGTTTTTGTGGGGACATTATTCAAGTGTTTTAAAAAGACTTTGAGATTGTCCTCACAATATAACATTATAAAAGTGTTAATGTACAATCAATGTGAAGCATTAGATGGACAGGGGACGCCACGCTGCGACCTCAGAGGACAACACACACAGAGAGACAGAAGTCCCCATGGGCGGTCAACATCAGGCTTGTGTGAGAGAGAGAGAGAGAGAGAGAGAGAGAGAGAGCCATGGGACAGTACAGTAAACACCCCCTCCTCTCCTCGTCATGGTTACCAACTGGTCAGTCTGTGCATTCCCGTGTGTTGGGGGGGGGGGGGCATTGTGCTGGTTACTGTGGGCGACGGGGGGGGGGGGGCATCGTATTGTGCCAACACACAAACACACACACACACAGGCATTATACCCACCACTATACAACAAGCAGCCATGACCTGATTAGTATGTGTGTGTGTGTTGGGGGGGGGGGGGGGGGGGGGGTCATCATCTGTCTCTATGTCCCATTTGCACATAACCTTCAAGGTGAAGTTCACACGCATACACCACACCCACCCCTCTGTGTGTGTGTCTGTGTGTGTGTGTGTGAAGTGCTGACTCAGAACGAGACAGGTCTGGGTGAGAGACATAGGAACAGAGAGAGAGAGAGATAACAGCGATGACCCTGTAAATAAACAGATAAATCAGATTCTGTTCAATAAGATGAATATGACGCCTCCCTCTGTTCTGATCATGACACGGAGCAGGTTCAGGGTTTCAAACGTTGGTCGACATGTTAATATTTATCATATTAATTATAATAGAGAAACAATCAGCCGGTGATCAGGTTTTAGTTCAGGTCAGTGACATCACTCAGGATCATGATGCTGATATTAGGGAGGAAAACATTTCAGATTCTGATATATTTAAAATAAGTTGTCGGGATTCTGAAGATTATCAAACTCTACATGTGAACTGATATTTTACAGGTCTCCCAGAAAGTTACAACCAAATATATAGAAGTTGAATATAAATGTTTTCTAATGTTGAATATAAACTTGAATCCATATTTTAATGCATTTTTTATTCAGAGAAATAAAAGTTTTCATTCCTGCAAATTGAAGTACAGATACAGATGTGACTCATAACCGCAGATATAAATAAATATTTATTTTATATAAATAAATCAACTCAAACCAAACAGGATGAAGATTCTGAGCTTTATAAAGACCAGGGTCACATCTGAAGATTCAAAGTTCAGTCTGTGTATAAAATATCTGTTGGCTCAGATATAAAGTTTGTCCATAAAAGTAAAATGTGACAAATCGTCAATCATGATGAACATGAATCATGTGACACACGATAAAGAATCAAACTTCTTTAGATAAAACAGGAAACAACATAAATATCTTTTTCCATCATGTTTTCTACCGTGAAGCTTCATCTGCTGCTCTTAAATGATGTTGTTGGTTTTAATCGACTGGAGAATTAACTCCACCATCTGTTTGACTCCTTATGAATCACATCAGAGGACCAGGACGCCCTTCATTTATTAAAGTTCAAATCTGGAGGAAAAACTCAAATCTCTCTCTCTCTTCTTCTTCTTCTCTTCGTCTGAGTGACGAGTATCTCCAGTCTGAATCACAGCTGTCAGCATCAGCCCAGTGTGTGGTAACACTACTCCACACACACACACACACACACACACTCTCTCTCTCTCTGTGCCTGGCCTGAGTGAGTTTCATCTTCTCAGGACAGAGGGAGGAGCTGCAGTGCAGCGAGCGAGCGAGCGGGCGAGACACATAGAGATACACAGGGGAAGAGGGAGGGAGGGAGGGAGTGAGGGAGAAAAGTCCCAGCGTCAGCAAGTTGTATTGATTAAAAACTAACCTTCCAGTCTTCTCCTCTATCACTACACACACACACACACACACACACACACACACAGAGCCATAGAATTACAACGAGTCAGGAACAACTCAGGTCTGAGTGCAGAGAAACCCTGCAACACACACACACACACAAACACACACTCACACTCAGGAAGAGAAACTATTTACCTTCATGTGTTTCATTTAAAAAACAAATGTTTAAAAGTGTGTAAGTGTGTCTTCACTTCAAATCAATATCTGTGTGTGTCTGTGTGTGTGTGTGTGTCTGTGTGTGTGTGTGTGTGTGTGTGAAGAGGTGCGGAGCAGGACGGGAGGAGAGTAAAGAAAGAAAAGAAGAAGGGAGTGGTGGGGAGGTCTGCATGGGGGGTGGTGAAGGGGGGGGGAAGCGGTTGCCTTGGCGATGGTAGTCACGTCCTGGGCCGTCTGGTTGTCCCTAGCAACGAGACGTGATGTAAGGCGGGGGGGAACTTGAACTCAGGCAGTGAGGAAGAGGAGGGAGAGGAGGGAGAGGAGGGAGAGGAGGAAGAGGAGGAAGAGGAGGGAGAGGAGGGAGAGGAGGGAGAGGAGGAAGAGGAGGAAGAGGAGAGAGAGGAGGGAGAGGAGGGTGAGGAGGAAGAAGAGGAAGAAGAGGAAGAGGAGGAAGAGGAGGAGGGAGAGGAGGAAGAGGAGGGAGAGGAGGGAGAGGAGGAAGAGGAGAGAGAGGAGGGAGAGGAGGGAGAGGAGGAAGAGGAGGAAGAAGAGGAAGAAGAGGAAGAGGAGGAAGAAGAGGAAGAGGAGGAAGAGGAGGTGGGAGAGGAGGAAGAGGAGGGAGAGGAGGAAGAAGAGGAAGAGGAGGAAGAAGAGGAAGAGGAGAGAGAGGAGGAAGAGGAGGGAGAGGAGGGAGAGGTTCATGAAACGTGAACGATGCACCTTTGGCGATCGATACGGCCCAATCAGAGATGGATTACACACACACACACACACAGACACAGACAGACACACACACAGACAGACACACACACACACACACACACACACAGGCTGGTTATATTGTGCACAAAGTGTCATAAACTCCAAACTGAAGAAACCTGGTGTCCATCCTGTGAGGAGCTGTTAGTGCCCCCTGCAGGGGAACCAGACAGAAGTTTATAGAAACTGAACCTCTGGAGAAGATTCATACCCACAACACATCTGGTTTATAGATTCTTTGTCCAAATAACAAGTGCTGTGAAATGCTGAAGTACATTTTATGTCCTGCATTGATCCTGGTTTGGGATTTTCTCATTATTTAAATTCATGGAATTTGTTAATTTCACTGTGATGAAGGTTAATCTCTGTGGATCTGAACAGTTTTCTCTTGAAGTGTATTCATGTCCCGTCCCAGAAGCTAAAGATTCTCTACCTGCTCTAAAAGTGTCTTGAAGTCGTCGCCTCAGACTGGAGATAAAGATCCAAACACTCAGCTGTCAATCATAACCCCCCAACCATTATGATCAAATAACTAATTAAAACCCAGCTGATCAAAAACACTTGCACAAAGATCAGAGAGATAAGAACGACATCTTTCGCACGTTTATTTAACGTCTACTTAGATCTGTTTATTTTGGTCACTGTCCCGTCTGCTAACATGGAGGAGGAGGGGTTATGATCTTTACTGCAGCCAGCCACCAGGGGGCGATGAAGCTGCTCCTCTGTGTTCACAGTGGGACCTGATGTTAACGTGTGCCTTGTTGTCTCTGTCTCCTCAGTGGTACCTGGGATAAGGACCTCAGAGGCCCCTCCTCCCTCCACTCACCTGTATGACACACCGCTGCAGACTCCGCCTCCTCCAGCTGCAACAGAGAGACCCATCATGCCCCGCCCCTACATGCCTCCTCTGCACTTGACTCCGCCCCACCAGCGCCATATAGAGACTCACAGCATCTGCATGGCTACAGCGGATCTAACCCCCCCCCCCCCCCCCCCCACCCTGGTGGGAAACACCCGCCCTGTAAATGTCGATGTCCATATATAGTGCCAGCCCCCCCCCCCCCCCCCCCCACACACACCCACACACACACACACACACACACACACCACCAGACTGGGCAGAACAACCAGTCGAGGGAATGAGCCTTTAAAATCCCACAAGACTGAATCCCAGCTTCGCTACTGGGGGAGGACGTCCCCACTCTCCCATCATCCTCTGCGCTGTGGTCATCCAGTGGACTGCAGCGGTACTGGACCCCCCCCCCCCCCCAGGTGGTGGTAGGTCGGCGGGGGGGAGGTCGACCAGGCTCTTTTCCAAGGACACGGACCGGTGCTTAATGGAAAGGCCCGACCTGACGGGGAGGTGGTGCGGGCGCCAACAGAGGCCCCGCCCTTTTCCCATTCATAACGTAAACTAGACGTGGGGGTGGGGGTGGGGGGGTTTAAACGTGGATTTGTTGATGTGAAGTGTTGCGACCAGACGCTGGTGGATCTCAGCTCGTTCATCTGGGAGACTTTGGCTTCATGGCTCATTGATTTTTCTCTCATTTCAGCTGGTCCCCTGCCCCCCCCCCCCCCCCCCCACCGTCTGGTGAAGCATGTTCAGGGTGAGACTCTGGTGACGCAGGCAGACAGGAGAGAGACCAGTGACTTTACCAGTGGAATATTGATCATGAGGAAAGTGCAATTTTGTTGGCTAGCTGTTGGATAGTTAAATATCTTTGTAAGATAGCTCGTTGAAAACAGTTGTTGGAAAGTATATATAAATATATATTTTTCTTCCTAGTCCGCTCACACCTCTGGGACTCTAAAGTATCGGGGTACAAAAGACGAGATCGCAGCATAGAACTAGAAATCACAGCCCTGTGAGAAATAAGCTGTTTCACTTCTACTTTCATTAATTGTGGTTTGTTCTCGTTGAAAAGCTGAAGAACAAGATTCACTTTGAAGATCAGAACTTTAAAAACAATCATTTCCCACCAAACTTTTCATTTTGTTTCAGAAAAGACAAAAAACGCTGAGCGATTAACTTGTTTCCTTCAAAAAAGAGAATTTGAATTTCTCCTGAGGCGAGTGAATCTGAAATCACATTTTCTCCCGTTTCTGTCGGCGAGATAATCTTTAACGGGCGTCGCCTGGTGGCAGGCGGCCCGTGATGGGCGGGGTCTCCTAGAGCTCCTGCCCAATCAAAAGCACTAATTCCTGCAGCTGGCCATGACCCACGAGTGTGTAATCAGGGGGCGTGGTCTAGACGCAGCAGAGGGTCACTCTCTGGAAGCTTTCGTCCACAAACAGCCGAGCGCTTCACATGCAACTTAGCATTTTATTAACTTCAGTTTTCTTTTTCCTTTCCTATACTATATATAAAATATATATATATACACACACATGCACACACCAACGACCATCCTGCGTCGGACAAAAGTGAATTTAAGTGAAAAAGTTACAAAAAAGAACAAAAAAAATCTGCATGTTTTAGTGTTAGCGACACATTTCTCCATAGATGATGTAGTTAGTGCGATAAAGACACTCTATTGTAAACCCCACATCAGGCACCGGCCAGCAGGCGTCTTCCCTTCGGCCCCAGACGCTGTGGGCCCCCTGACGCTGTGGGCCCACTGACGCTGTGGGCCCCCTGACGCTGTGGGCCCTCTGACGCTGTGGGCCCCCTGACGCTGTGGGCCCCCTGACGCTGTTTGGCCCTGTCGCTCTTCACAAACAACCAGCTCTCTTTGCTTCCCGGCTTCTCTCCATTCGTTTCTCCTTCTTCTCCCGCCCTGCTCTTCACTTCTACAACTTCCTCTTTCATCTGTTCAGAATCAAACTGATCCTCCTCGATGGGGGGGGGGGGGGGGGGGGGGCATGAGGACACTCAGTGAAACCAGCTCCAGATCTGAGGTTATTTAACGTCAACAACAGTAAAGTGATCAACAGCTATATGATATTAATCATATTTCAAAACGACAGCAACAGAACATTTTCTGTGGACTCAGTTTAGAAACTCCAGTTCAGCTAAACCAGTTAGCAGTTAGCTAGCAGCTGGGATTAGTGGTTTAACCCCCTCAAGTGAAAACTGTTTATTCCTGTGTTAACAACAGGAAACAGTTCAATAAACAGTTTCTGCTCGTTTCACTGAGTTTCATGACGTCGATGGAGGAGAAGCAGCTTTAATCACACCTCCTCCCTCCTCTTCCTCCTCTTCATCCTGTCCTCCTCACACCTCCTCCCTCCTCTTCATCCTCTTCATCCTGTCCTCACACCTCCTCCCTCCTCTTCATCCTCTTCATCCTGTCCTCCTCACACCTCCTCCCTCCTCTTCCTCCTCTTCATCCTGTCCTCCTCACACCTCCTCCCTCCTCTTCCTCCTCTTCATCCTGTCCTCCTCACACCTCCTCCCTCCTCTTCCTCCTCTTCATCCTGTCCTCCTCACACCTCCTCCCTCCTCTTCCTCCTCTTCATCCTGTCCTCCTCACACCTCCCCCCTCCTCTTCATCCTGCCCTCCCTGTGGTGGAGGAGAAGATGATTCTGACCTCTGAACAGCGGAACCTTTTCTTTTTGAATCTTCCTCTTTTCATTCATTTGTTCATTCTTCTACTTTTGTTCCCACGTCTAACGGGGACGTAAAATATGCAAAACCTGCTTGAACTCACTTCGTCTGATTCGTCTTCTTCTGTTTCTCTGCTCTGGTTTTTCTTTCTCTATATCTTCACCAGAGTGAGAAGCTTGTGACGGCTCCGCGGTCGGTCCCTAGAAATGTTGAAACCAGCTCGGCAGCAGCGCTCTAGCCAAGCTGAGGCGCTGCTGCTCGGGGATGGGCTCCTCCCTTCCTGCCTACTTTCCTTCCTTCCTTCTTTCCTTCCTTCCTTCCTTCCTTCCTTCCTTCCTTCCTTCCTTCCTTCCTTCCTGTTTATGATAATCTACCAGGCCGCCACAACACCACATTCGAATCTCTTTCTTCTTTCTAAAAGGTTTTTATTTGATTTTCTGGTCACGAGCCTCAAACACGTCCAGCTCCTCCTCCATCGCTCACTGGTCACTTGTTGTAAACACGTGGGACTCGAGCTCTGCAGTGTGAGGCCGAGGGCTGTGATGGTGAAGTGGTTCCACTTGTGTGGGTTGTGTGTTTCCTCTTAGTGTGTTTGTTTTGTCTCTGTTCTCGACCCTTTAGCCACGAGTTGGGCATTACTTCCTTAATTATCTGCACTAAATATCAAATAAATGAATATAGTGAAAAAGTATGTGATTTAAAAAATACAGCTTCCAGGGCTTAAAAAGAGGAATAAAAAAATTGCACGGACATTTTTTTAAGTGTCACAAAAACCTTGTGAAACAGCCTAGCATCTAATCAGCGACTTCGGGCTGTTTGTGTAAGATAACGACAAAATTGCACCCTTTTTAAAGAAAGAAAAAATGAAAAAGAATATAAAAGCAATAGTTTGGGCAGTGTGTTGTTTTGTTCTTGTGTTGTGTGTGTAACTTAGTTCTGGTACAGCAGCAGGAGACGCAGGGAAGAGTTAGCTCTTAACGGACGGAGGGCAGAGCGGCACGGCCACTCGGCCTGAGAGACGTGTTTCTATGTTGTATAGTTTTATTAATTACACTGATTTTAAAGCTGCCCTATTTTATAATGCAGGACTTTTGTAACATTGATTAAATGAGGAAAACTAGTGTTGTGAATTTTCTGATTGTTTGTATCGAGGCCACATTACTAGAACTGGTTTGGTTTGTTTTCTGGAAACTGGATTTAAGTTGAAAACTTTCCTGTTTCCTTATTTTCTTGATTTTTCTTTATGTGCTTTCCTTTTGTATGTATTTAAGGACATTTCCTCTTTGATGGTAAAGCATATTCCTGTACTTGAAAAGTACGGGCGCTGTGGTGATGAGACCATTGTAAATGGATGTTACAGTATGCTCTATGTTTGAAGGTTATTGTTGATCAGTGCTGATGAAGCTAAATCTTGGTCATTCTGAGGAAAGTGGTAAAGCGAGAAGCGAGTGTTTTTTATGCATTTTAAAGATTTAGTTTTAGGCAGGAGACGATGACATAGCCAGCCGAACGATGCCCCTACTATAAATGCATCTAGGCATCTTTTTTTGTGTTCACCATTCCATGCAGGAAAATAAACAGCTTGATTATGCAACATGATTCTTTTTCTTTTCCATCTGTTTCTTTCTTCACGAGCCCACGAGATCACCTCCTCCTCACCCAGCCCCCCCGAGGTCCATGCACACTTCACTGCTGCTCATCGCTGCATCACATGCACGGAGCAGAGCACCAGCCGAGTCCACGGGATGGACGAAGAGTTTCTGCTCATTTCTGACATTCACTCTTCATCGGCGCTTTACTGTGAAAAACTCACGACCTCAACAATCAATGCAAACGCTGCAGCTCCAGCTGCGTCGTGAACTTAAAGCCATGAGCACGTCCTCAGGTCTCAGTTTCATTTCATCTTGACTCGGAGTTTCACTACGATTTCTCCTCCATGTTGATTCACAGCTTAGTTTCAAAGTTCACTCTTTAACAGACTTTACCAAAAAATAATCTCAACTTCAGCCGGTTATAGATTTCGGACTGTTTCTGTTTCCGTGGTCGAGGATGAACTTCGAACTGTGAACGAAGCCGATGAACTGAAACACTTTGAATCCTGATGAATAAACACGTCTCACAAAGACTCGATGATCAGGAAGCTGATTGGTTGAGAAATGAAACATTATACTAGAAATCTGTAGAAATCAAAGAGACGGAACCAGTAGGTGGCGATAGAGTCAAACACCAGAGAAGAACATCTCCGAATATTCTACGATGTGAGTCACTTCAAAACAAAAGCAGATCATTTATTTCACGTGTCAGTAACGTGGAGCAGTGATGCTAAACGTAGCTGCTAACTGGAAACCAGACCGAGCTCACGTAGAGAAACAGGTGGACGCCGTTGTTGTTGTTGTTGTCTGACACGTGTGAAGTAAACTGTGACGTCATTGTTTCACAAACGCTTCTAACATGAACACACAGATTGTAAAATTCTGCACTTTGGAAGGTTTTGTAAAAATCTTTTTAGAGACTTTGTCCACATCAGCGTGGACGAGACGTTTGTCTCCATCTTCACAAACTCAAAGATCTTCGTTTTAAATTCAACTGAAGTTTTTATGGAGCTGAATCACAACAGGTTTTTTTACCCAGTTAAATTAGACGAGTTCATATTTTGTGGATTCAGGAAAAAAAAGTGTGAAAACAGAAAAACTTGTGCAGAGAAGTTTCAAAGAACAATGTTTGTATGAGTTCAGCAGCTGAGTGATGCAGAATATCTGGAAATGTGAAGGTGTCCAAAGTTTCATATTCAGTCGCTGGTTGTTTCTGTGGTTTGAAGACTGAGAACATTTTGGTGTAAATATGGAAAATTTAAAACTTAACTAATGAATCAATGATGAGAAATGAGCAGAAACTCCGATCCCACAGGAGCTGAGTCCTGAAGGGGAAGCTGGGACGAGTCCCGGGGGTCCGATGCCAGTGGAGGAGGCGGACGCTCGTTCTCGACCTCCTCCAAACACTCGAGTCAAAGCGGAGAGAGAAAGAGCTCAAGCCTCAATCGCCACCTCACCACACACCAGCAGACGTTTCCTGATTCCTCCTGAATCTTCTCCACAAAAAACTGATCCGAGAACTCGAGCGAGAGACAGAGACTAAACCCCGAGAGGAGAAACGCTTGTACTCGCCCCCCCCAACCCCCCTCCTCCCCCGCAGACAGAGGATTTTGACTTTGACAAATTCTGCCGCTCCATCAGGAAACAGGGTTGAATGAAGGCTACGTTCTTTATGTTGATGCTTTCATCGTCCTCACGTTCGTCCAAATTCTCCCGGGCAGAAATCATCTCCCCCCCCCCCCCCCCCACACCCCCCCACCTCCACTTGAGCTCCAGACCCTTCGGACCTCGCTGTGCGAGGCGTGTTCAGGAGGAAACAATCGAGTTAGAGCGGCTTGACGTGACGAGGGGCAGAGTTCTTCAGGGTTAGACCAGGGTATTTTTAATCCACCCAAGATTCTCTCATCACTTCCCAGACCCGAGAACGTGATTCATAGTGACGCTGAGGCGACGACTCTGTACGGCAATCGTGCAAAGAGAGAGAGAGAGAGAGAGAGAGAGAGAGAGAGAGAGCTTCAGTGACACCTGATTCGCTCTAAACTGACGTGAAGTGAAATCGTCTCTGAGCCGACAGCAGAAGGGGGGCGTGTTGGAGGGCGTGTTGGAGGGCGTGTTGGAGGGCGTGTCAGGGAGATGAGTTCAAACGGCCTCACTGGAGAGAGATGCGATTGGCTGAAGAGGCAGGCGACACTGAAGCTTCTCTCCGGCTGTAACCAATCACACGTGACGATGTTTAATTATCCGAAGCCATCACACGGTGCTAAGTGTCGGTGCCGGAGCTGCAGCCTGTGACCATGTGAACTCACTCTCATGCTTCCTGACGGCCAATCACAGCGTAGCAGTCTAATCTGCATGAGAACTATGCACTGACTAAAAACTGACACGTGCACGCTCACGTGCGTGCGCCTGCCCACGTGGACTCTGGTATCTACTTGTGAACAATCTCAGCCTCTGCCTTCTTTCACGGTCGATCCTTCCGTCTCCAGATCCCGGCTGCGACCGAGCGACTTCCACGAAAAACCTGAAAAAGAAATGAAAAATAAAAAACCAGCATATTACACGATATATTGAAAAGATCAAATGTAGTGCCTGTGAAAACCTGTATTATGATGCTCTTCTGAAAACTGAATAACTGTTTGTAACATTTCTGAACACCAGTAGCCTTTGCTGTCTGTCAGGCTCCTCTGATTATAGCTAATGTACAATAATCATAATATAACTGCATGCTCCCATAACCGCCCAGTAACTGTTACCAAGACAACCAGTGAGAAAAAACGACAAAGACCAGATTCTTCTGTTTTTATTTTTATTTTTATTTTTATTTCCCTCGAACTGTCCTCCATCCTTCCATCCTTTCATCCTTTCATCCTTTCATCCTTTCATCCTTTGCCTTCATCCTTTCATCCTCTCATCCTTTCTGCCTTCATCCCTCATCATCTTCACCTGGGACTCTTGTCACTGGTCAGACGGGTGTGCCACAATGATGAACGTGCTGGGTTTGATTCCGACAACCTCCAGCTAAACTTCAACCATCAAGCAAACACTCGGCTGGTCTGGCCTCCCTCCCCCCCGCCCCTCGGCCCATTGACCAGCAGATCGCTGCTCTGGGTGATTTCTCCTCTTCCTCCTCCTCCCCCCCCCCCCAGGCAGTTTCCTGCAGGAGACTGAATCAATGGCTTCGGCCTTTTTTCTGCAGCTCAGCACTATCCAGCTCCTTATCGAGCCGCCCCCCCCCCCCCCCGGCAGCACTTCAAACAAGGATGAGAAAAGAGACGGAGGTCTCCAGCACCTGGGAGCCCCCCCCCCCCCCTCCCTGCATCCCCCCCGGTCCCAGGCCGGGGGGGTCGATGGGCTCGTCTCGCTCACCTCCAGTGGCTCCGGACGTCCCTCTGTCGATGAGTCGGCTCTTTGAAACCAAACGGATTCTTTGACTCGTGAAGCTGAAGAAACTTTGTGAACTTTGTTGATGAGCAGGTTTTTTCTTTGGAAGGACGAAGTCGCTGCTGCAGCTTCACAGAGTTTCTCATTTTGAATCCTTCTGGTAAAGATTACATGACTGATATCTGAGTTTCAGAACATGAGAAAAATCCTTTCCTGGTTATTCATGGTAATTAGGAAATAAATAAATAGGAGTGGATGGAAAAGAACTTAAATTCAAAACTTGCACTGAGAACATCCGGCCTCGTCCTTTAGGGAAACAAAATCATTTTCTGGGATCAAGTTGTCAACAAACTGAACCAGAGAATTTTCTGATGTTCTGAATATTTGAGCCAATCACCAATAAAGAGAATCAATCAAGTTAATCAACGTTTCCTGTTGCCTTTCCCCCCCGGTCCTCTGGAGGTGCCGCTGAGCATCCCACGAGTATCCAGAAGAAGGAGGAGAGCTGTACCTGTGTCCCGAGCGACAGCGGCGGGCCGCGGCCCGGAGCGGTCCGAGTCCCACATTCACGTCATCATGTCATGTCATCCCCGTCTCACTGCCCCAACACCACGGAACCAGGCGATAGCCTCGTCCCGAGCGCCATCACCTGTCAGTTCCTCCATCGACCTCCACCCTCACCCACAACTGACTTAAACCTTGTGCCTCTACAACTCTTTTATGGAACAGGGCGGCATTTTCTGCCGTCGCCGTCACACGGGTCTCGGACCTGGTGTCACCCGTTTGTTCAGTGTTAACTAGTTTCCATTAGTTGTGTCCGGTGCCTGTTTGTCCATCGTCCGCCCTGAAGCTGTGAGTCCGCACTGACGTCCTCTGTCCTCTGACTCACTGCTTCTGTTTTTACCTTCTTTCCTCCAACTGTTGTTTCTGTTGAACTGGTGAACCCCCCCCCCCCCCCCCCCCCCGGCCATTAGTGACTCCATGTTCACGCAGACTCAAGTTACTGGAAGCAAGATGTGCATTTCCTATGCAACGACGACAAAAAATAAAGACGCTAATGCTCTAAAGGCCGTCTCTGTGTTATTGTGTTTTCAAGTGGGTGTTTACTGTGTGTGTCTGTGTTCTGTGTGTTCTGTGTGTTCTGTGTGTGTGTGTGTGTGTGTGTCTGTTGGTGCTGCACAGGAAGCACTGACTCGTCAGTCGTCCTGCTCGTCTCGCAGCTACACAGAACTTTCTGTCCATTTAATGATGCTGAACACATCGACCAATCACAACAGACTGGGCTTCCACAGGGGGAGGGTCTTAAGGAGACAGGAGCGAGAGCCAGGAGTTGGAGACAGAGGCTGAAGAGAGGAGCTGCAGCGACGGACAGTCTGAGGACAGAGAGGTTTTCTGAACACTAATTAAATTAACCTGAACTTGAACAGAATGTTTCCTTTAATGATTAATACAAACATCAGTTGAGCTTCTGAAATCAGTGGAGAGGAAGCAGATTCCCTGAGAAATGTATTTATATTATACATTATACATTATGAATTATATTTCTCATGTTTGCATGGACGTCCTGATACAAACTGTCCTGTGATGTTCTCTGAAATCCAGGGCAGAGTGAGACCTCTGTATCCATATATCTATGTCTGTATCTATCTGTTCAATCTGTGTTGTGACGGAAATGCTTTCATTCTAATCCAGGTGTGCTGAGTTCAGCAGTTTGTGTGTGTGTGTGTGTGTGTGTGTGTGTGTGTGTGTGTGTGTGTGTATTGAATAGACTGACACTGGGTCTCTAGTGGTCAAAGTTGTTGAAAAAAACTTCATCACATTAAATGATCATGAAAATGTTCAGGATGTTTGATCGATGGATCCAGTTTGATGTCAGGACCTGATCCAGATGTTTTAGACCTGAACTGAAGTCCTGACGTGTTCCTGACGTGTTCCTGACGTGTTCCTGACGTGTTCCTGACATGATCCACACGTGTTCCCCCCACGTTCTGTCTGTGAGAACTCAAATGTCTGAATCAGTGTCTCCGGAGTAAAGCCCAGAAAGTATTTTCTGTAGAAAGTTTTAAGTGATCAGAGTCATGATGATAAGCCGTCGACACATCGTCCATGATGAAGACCCCCCCCCCTCCTCAGTGTGGTGTCGATTCTCTCCCTGGTCCTGGGGGGTGGGGGGGTCGTCTCCCCCTCTCCTCTCAGGTTTCAGGGAGAGAGACGACCGCAGAGGAGCGTGAATAATTCAGCCGGCCGCCAACGCCAGGCATCGTCTTTCTACAACACACATACACACACTCATACACACACACACTCACACACACACTCTCACACGCACTCACACACATACACACACTCATACACACACACATACACTCACTCACAGAAGACCACACCCTTGTCTCAGCAGCAGATAAACATAATAATAATATTAATAACATTTCTAATTTACTTTATTTCCATAAATTGGAGAACAAAGTCATAATGTGAGAAAATTATAATAATACGAGAATAGCGTAAAATCGAGGCTCATGTTCGAGGGAGAATTTCAGAAAATACCAGCAGGTGAAACTAATCCATGCTTTTAATCTGAAGGATTTAAATTCAACCTCTTTAACTTTGTGTTTCCTGTGAGTTTGAACTGGAGAGGAAGTTAATGAGGAACCGGGGCTGCTGGGAAACCACCAGGGGTCGACACAGGACGGACTGGTGGCCACAGGCGGAGCTGTGAGCCGTGGAAATGATCATACACACACACACACACACCTCAAAACACAATGACATAAATGTATTTTTTATATTTATGTATAAAAACATGAACGTGAAACATACCAATGACCACCATTTTAAATATAGTCTGTCTTTATTTACGTCTACTTTGACTTTATAGTTTTGTCAATGGCCAATCTGTTACCATGGAGGAGGCAGGTTTATGACCTGTACTGTAGTCAGCCACCAGGGGGCGGTCCAGATGATTTGGCTTCACTTTTGGCAGCCATCATGTCGTCCATCTTTATTTAGTCTGTGAGCTGAATGTTCCTGGTGGATTGGTAAGTAAACAGCAGCTAATGCTAACGTCAGCTATGTAGCATTAGCAAACACTTGATCTATTTCTTAAATCACAATATTATACGATACAAATAAACGAATACCACGGTATTAAAGTCAAAAATAAAGTTTCAGTTCACGACTTTTCTCTGGATTAATGAATGAAAGTTTTTTCTTGGTCTTCATCCATTCACACCGAGCCGCGGTGACACCGGCCTAACGAAGGGCCAGGGACACGCCCCCACCACAGACACGCCCCACCACGGACACGCCCCCACAACGGACACCTCAGCCAGAATAAAAGAGCAATTAAAGAAGAGGATTAAGGCGCTTCACGTCCACACACAAATGAGCATCGATCAGAGTGTGTGTGTGGGTGTGTGTGTGTGTGTGTGCGCGTGTGCGTGTGTGTGCTCATGCGTGTGTGTGTGTGTGTGTGTGTGTGTTCTCCAGAGTGAATAGTGATGAGCTCCAGGCTCAGTATGAAGTTGTATAATTGCTGCTGGTGTTTCTAATCAATACCGCACCCACCAGCCGGGCTTAGCCAATGGGAGCAGGCTTCCAGCAGGAGTGTGTGTGATTGTGTGTATATGTGTGTGTGTTTGAGGACAGTTTTGAAAAGCTGCCAAACAACAAAACAGAATAAATGAACCACAACAAGGTTCAAATCAATGAAACCAAAATATGTTAACAGTGCCATCTTGTAACCCCCCCCAAACACGCTCTCCACCAATCAGGAGTCAGTCTCAGCTGTCACTCAGGACTGATTCAAACCAACCTGAACAGAAACTTGAACAAACATCAGAAAGATCAGAACGACCTGAAACAACAGAAACATCTTTACAAACATTTATTTAACGTTTACTTTGATTCTTTAGTTTGGTCCATGTCCCATCTGCTAACATGGAGGAGGGGGTCAATGACCTGTACTGCAGCCAGCCTCCAGGGGGCGGTCCAGATGAGTTGGCTTCACTTAAGTGAGCTGTCATGTTATTAGTTACTTTAAATATGCGGAACTTCAGCTTCAGTAAAGCTACTTTGCTTCTATTCGAGTAGAAGTTGAGAGTAATCTGATTACAGCTTGTTGAGCCCAGAATATGTCAGGAGGAGTTTACTGATGAAGATAATTCTTCCTCCTCTTCGTTCTCTTCCTTCTCTTCCTCATCCTCCTCTTCCTCCTCCTCCTGCGTCTCCTTCAAGGTTCTTCAAACACGGTTGAGATTTAAAGCGTCTGATCTTTAAATATGATTTGATCTCCCTGGTGATGAGACATTTACTCTGACAGGTCGACGCCTCCCTGAGGAGGAAACTCATCCTCCTCCTCCACTCACCTCTCTTTCACTCTTCTTCTTCACCTCATTTCTCCCTCCTGTTCGTCCCAACTGATAGTTACTGTGATTTACAGGCTCCCCCCCGTGTGTGTGTGTGTGTGTGTGTGTGTGTGTCTGTCTGTGTGTGTCTTTGTGTGTGTGTGTGTGTGTGTGTTGCAGTTTCTCCGTCACATAAACACATTGTCTCCTGTTGGAGATAAAATGTTTGTCAAACTTTGAGTGAACCTGTTTGTGTTTCCACAGTTACACTGACTGTCCTGAAGGGGGCGCACAGTCTGATTCACGCTCTTTCTAACAAACAAATTCTTGAGTAATGACAGAACACATTTGATCACAGTGACCTTTGACCTTTGACCATCATAATATAATTGGTTCATGTTGATGAAATTCCTTCATAGATTTTGATCTTGTGTTTACAACCCAATCATCTGGATTGCCCTCTGGTGGCTGGCTGCAGCATAGCTCTTTAACCCTGCTTCCTCCATGTTAGCAAGTTGGACACGGACCAAACTAAATATCAGATCTCAACTCCACGATCATGACTCTGAATAACGTCATCACCACAAGATGGCAGCGTTCCTGTTTGATGACTCATCATTTATTCTTTCTGCATTCTTTCTGCATCCAATCAGTTTTAACTTCCTCCCTGACGGTCGGCGAGCTACTGTCACGATCATCGTTAAATCCTCAGGCCAAGACGTTACTCTCCACTCTGCCACAGGGGGGCGCTGACACACATCAGAGCCATCGGCTGCTGTACAATCACACAAAAACACACGTGTGTTATCAGTAGGGTTGCATCCTGTGTTTCGTTCCGACTAATAAAACATATTTAGAATCCTACTCAGAGCTGCAGTTCTTATAATGTCCACTAGACACTGCTGTGGTCAGACTGATTGAGGTAAACAAATTAATATTTGATTCAATGTTAATTTGTTGCATGAACAAGTTGTAAATTACTTTCAAAAGTTTCAAAATAAAGGACCTGAGCAGATGAGGTTCCTCTTTAAAGAGTTTCAGATGTTTCCAGTCCAACGTGTTGATCGTGAAATCAGACGTTTGTCAGAGTGAAGATGTCACATGACGTCAGGTCAACGTGTGTGTGTAATTGTATTACTCATGTTGTTGGGACATGCAGTCACAACCTGAGGTAAATACATAAAGTTAGAAATCACATAGAAAAATATGAATCAATTTTAGTCTCTGAAGAAAATGAATAAGGATCAAGTGAATGTTACTTTTTGAGATGAATGAGAATTTGATTTTTCATTTTGGTAAATTCTCTTCATCTGTCTCTAACAAGAACAAAGTTGTTTGCATTTAAAGTATATGAATATTATCTAGTGCATCTAATATCTAACTTCCACCTGGTTCAGAGGAACTGAAGCCGGCGGAGAAACTGCTGTGATACTTTATACTTAGTTTCCTGCTCATACACTGATTAAACATAAAATACAGGTCAATACTGATACAGACAAATAATTAACAGCCGGCTTCAACCGCGGGTCACGGTAAAAATTAAATATTTATATTTACATGAATTCATAAAATGAGCCGAGTGTAGATCAACACAAATTTTTATTTACAAAGTTTCATTGAAGAAAATAAACTTAAATAACACAACAGCAGTGAAACTACATGTTACAGCAAAAGTCACTGAATAGTTTCTATAAAATATAAACTTAAACCAGATGTGAGGAAATTACTGTGACCTACACAACAACACAATATAAATACTAACAAGAAGAATGAAGTTGTGATTGTTTACTCCAGGGTTCCCAGTCGACTACAGCGACAGGTGAGGCTTCCTGTACGTCTGGTTGGTGATGGAGAGGCGGGTCAGCCGAGCGCCGTAATAATCCACAATGTAGCTTGATCCGTCTGCTGGACCCACAATCTGCAGCAGGACACACAACAACACAACAGGCGAGTCAGATAAAAACCCAGCGGAGCTCCTGAGACTTGAACTCTGAGGATTTCAGGTTCGTTTAAAGAATCAATCAGTAAATCTACATTATAAATGATAATAACTATGGTCTTTAGAGATCAGATCACTTTCTGAAATAAGATTTAAAATTGAGCTTCCAGCTTTATGATGATCCAAGTAAAATAAAGATTTGTTTTGTTATGTGGTGTGTGACGATCATCGTAAAATGAAAGAATGTTCAGTTAAAACCGATAATCTGAACTTCTGTCTGTCCGTCGCTGCTCCTCTTGCTCCTCTTGCTCCTCTTGCTCCTCTTCACCTCCTGCTGACGGATTCACGGCCTGTGAAACCCTTCAACAGGAAGAAGGGATTCGTCCCTTCACCTCCCGTCTCACTCACTCCATCCGTCCCCTCGCCTTTCATTTCTAATCCCTGGAAGCATCGTTCATCCTGATGCAGCGCTGCTCCACGGATCACCGTAAATAATAATCAGAAGGCCGACGCCTGTTTACCCCCCCCCCTCCCCTGATTGAGCAGTTAGTGTGAAGTTATGAGGCTGATGTAGAGGAGGAGCTCTTCATCACAGGATCCACGACAGAGCAGCTGTTTTAAATCGCTGCAGCGACTCAGGAAAGTCAACTTAAGCCTCAGGGTCAGAAATTCAAATTCATCGTCTGATTTTAGGGATTTTAACATCTTGTTAGTTCAGTTCTGTGAAAAGTTCTGAAGAAAAGCAGCAACTCTCTCAGAGAAAATATTTGAGTGAGGCGACTCATCAATTATCAAAATATCAATCGTTTTCTGTGTTGATCAACCTCAAGTGTCAGTTATACTTTTAACTATTGATCAGAATAGATTGACATTAATTTGGTTTTTCACTTTCTTCTGACTTTTGTGTGTTTGTCCACATAGTGGGCGTGGCCCAGGTAGCGGAGCAGAGGGCGGGGCTGGGGGCGGGGACTCACCTGCATGGCGATCAGTATGAAGTCGATCAAAGTTCCAATTCCACAGAAACCAACAGTGCAGAACTTCAAAAGACCTGAGACAGAGGAGGAGACAAGTCAGAACAAACTCACTTACATCCAGAGTCTGTGATCAGACACAGACAAGATCATATCTATATCTATAGATATAGATATATCTATAGATATATCTATATCTATAGATATAACGACAAACAGAACATTTACTGATGAAATTGAACTTATCTTAAATAAAACTCTGGTTATAGATCCAACTTCTCCAGTGACTGATCGAGTTGACAGGAGTGTGTGTGTGTGTATGTGTGTGTGTGTGTGTGTGTGTGTAGCTAGAGCTGGGTAACCCAGGTGTGTGTGTGTGTGTGTAGCTAGAGCTCGGTAACCCAGGTGTGTGTGTGTGTACCTAGAGCTGGGTAACCCAGGTGTGTGTGTATGTGTGTGTGTGTGTGTGTGTGTGTGTGTGTAGCTAGAGCTGGGAAACCCAGGTGTGTGTGTGTGTGTGTGTGTGTGTACCTAGAGCTGGGTAACCCAGGTGTGTGTGTGTGTGTACCTAGAGCTGGGTAACCCAGGTGTGTGTGTGTGTGTACCTAGAGATGGGTAACCCAGGTGTGTGTGTGTGTGTGTGTGTACCTAGAGCTGGGTAACCCAGGTGTGTGTGTGTGTGTGTGTGTACCTAGAGCTGGGTAACCCAGGTGTGTGTGTGTGTGTGTGTACCTAGAGCTGGGTAACCCAGGTGTGTGTGTGTGTGTACCTAGAGCTGGGTAACCCAGGTGTGTGTGTGTGTGTACCTAGAGCTGGGTAACCCAGGTGTGTGTGTGTGTGTGTGTGTGTGTGTGTGTGTGTGTGTGTGTGTGTACCTAGAGCTGGGTAACCCAGGTAGAAGCGATCCGCTCCGATCCAGCCCAGAAACAGAGACAGAGCCACGGCCACTTTGTAGGAGTAACCACTCCTGAGAGAAAACACATGAGTCTCAGATATGAATTTAAATAAAGAATGAAAATACAATAACATCACGTCATTTTGAGCAAAAAAACATATCCATGGTCTAAAACATTTTATATTTGATATGTCTGATTCATGTGACAGGAAGTTCTTTACTTCTTCAGGTGCTGCAGCAAAACATGACAGAAGCGTCTGGTTTCAAGTCATCAACACCAGTTTGAACATAAATATTCAGTTTGTTTATTAAGTATTTTAGAAAATAAAAATGAGACTCAGTTCACAGAACTTGTCTGTGTCCACAGACTCTTCATCTCAGGATTGATTCAGAGCTGGACTTAGATCAGTTATTAAGTTATAACTTACGTCCCAGCAGCAGGTAGAGATCATCAATAAACCCAAACTATCACAAAGAGAAGAACCTGTCAGAAAACAGCAGTGTGTGTGTGTGTCTGTGTGAACACTCACACATTCCTGCAGGAGATGGTTTTGTTGAAGCCCACTTCCTTCCCACTGAACCTGATCTCCGTCCCATTGGCGTGTCGGCAGCTGATGTTTGGAGCAGGGAGACACTCCACTGAACGAACGAACACACACACACACACACACACACACACACACACACACACACACACACACACACACACACACACACACACACACACACACACACACACACACACACACACACACACACACACACACACACACACACACACACACACACACACACACACACACACACACGATTTATGACTTGTGTCGAAGACGTAAACACATAAACAGACGTCACTTCCGGTCCCACTCACCCAACGCTGTAGCTTCCTTGCAGTTCTCTGGCTCCTGAGTGGCTTCATCGATCTTTGGTCCGTTACACAAATACATGAAAAGAGTGAAGGAGGCAACACAACAGTGAAAAAGAGTGAAGGAGGCAACACAACAGTAACAACAACAAACACTTAGCCGTGACAGATGCATAACAAGAGTTAAACACAACAGTAACACAAGGCTGTCATGACAATAAGAAAACACTAACATAAGACAGGCTAACACAACAACAACCTGACCCTAATACACACTCTGTAAGCACAGTGTACTAACACAGCGGTTAGCCGGTTAGCTTAGCCTCAGTGAGCTAGCAGGCGGATACTGTCCGAGTCGAAGCTCCTCGCAGCTCCGCGTGTCCTCGGTCACCACCGGACTGAAGTGGACACACACCGAGAGGAAGAGCAGGGGCCAGACCCAGGAGAACCAGGAGAACCAGGAGCACCAGGAGAACCAGTAGCCCCCGGAGAACACGGAGCCCGAACACAACACGGACGTCCTGGAGGACGCCATGGCTGAGGCTGTCACGTGACACGATGCCGCGTTCAATGTGGTAAATTCCAGTTGTGACAGAAAACACAGCTCAGCGTTCAACTGACGTCAGAATGAACCTCCTCTCATGTGTTTATTTTGTTCTCACACTTTTACTTTTAAATAAAACACCAGTGTAACTGCAGTTCATCATCATTATGAATATAGTGTCATGTTAGTGTGATTCATGAGTAATATCATATCAAAAACATTACTGCAGCTGGGTGACAATAAAGTACTTTTGTGTACTTTAAAATATTCTAATTATTTTTGGTATTTAAACAGTTGACCCTGTTTTTTTTAACGGTAAAACTATTTGTATAAAAGTGATAAATATTATAGCATAATTCATGAATTGTTATTGACTACGGCATATATCAAATCAATCTTGGCTTCCAAACATCATGGAACCAATATTGTTGGAATAATGATTCTATAATACACACATAATATATAAGAACATGTATATTTATACTGAATAAATACTGTTTCTTATTCATACCTAAAGAATAGCAGTCCGTTCTCACCTCTTCTGCATTATAACTATATTATTATGAATATACGTTTAAAGAGGATGGAAAGTAAATTGACTAAAGTTTGATTGATTATATTAATTAATATAGTTGAAGGTTTTGCATAAAGTGAATGAACATTAAAGAGAGTAGAACATATTTCATACCCGTCAGTTTATGAGCAAAATGATAAACTGGAAAAATAAATATTACAGGAAAAACCAGGAAATCAGCAGCAGAGTCACGAAGCAGAAACAATAAAGACTTTATGAAACTTGATGAAACTTGATGAAAATAAGAAGTGACAAACGTCATGTGTCAGTGAGTGTTGGTATGTCCGCCTGCCTGTGAACGCATCATTAAAGCGGCTCCCCAGGCGGACTCAGCCCAGTTGAAGTGAAGCTTCTCCGGGTTCAGACCCGTCCGCAGGTCGCTGTGCTGCCGGTTCCCCGGTTCCCCGGTTCTCCGGTTCTCCGGTCCCCCGGTCCCCCGCCGCCGCTGCTCGTCCGCGGACCCTCGTCCCGGTTCGACCCGTAACGACACTTTCCACTTTCAGAGTTCAGGAAGCTAAGTTAGCATGCTAGCAGGCAGCGGAGGGTGTGTGTGTTCGGTGTCGGTGCAGTTGTGTCGCTGATGGAGAAGTTGTGTGTTTCCAGAAGAGGAGAAAAGGTGAGTTTATAAAATGTCTCCGCTTCTAATTCTTCTTCTTCTTCTTCTTCTTCTTCTTCTTCTTCTTCTTCTTCTTCTTCTACTTCTTCACGTCCATCCACCTGTTGATCTGTGGACGGAGGAAGCATCGTTCCTGTTTGTATAGTGGAAACACAACACAACACATTAACACACACCACAACAACACACTTGTTGTGTTGATAATAGTCTATATCTGCCCCCCCCACCCCCTCCGAGTTTCACTTCCTGCTTTCCTCAGGTGAGGTCACAGGTGAGTTTCCCTTCGCACGCACTCAGTTTCAGTCTCGTTGGTCCGCGTGCGTGTGCATGTGTGAGATCAGTCTGATAACGAGCCTCTCACCTGAACGCGTCACCGACCAGTTCACACCGTTACAAACATGTAAACAATAATAAACTGACCTTTGTTTTGTCTCCTTGTGGTTGTTTTGTTTCTCTTTTGTGTAGTTATGTCTCTTTGTGGTTGTATTGCGTCTCTTTGGTGTGGTTTTGCGTCTCTTTGTGGTTGTTTGGTTTCTCTATTGTGTTGTTATGTCTCTTTGTGATTGTTTTGTTTCTCTTTGGTGTTGTTTTGAGTCTCTTTGTGGTTGTTTTGCTTCTCTTTGGTGTTGTTTTGAGTCTCTTTGTGGTTGTTTTGTTTCTCTTTGGTGTTGTTTTGAGTCTCTTCGTGGTTGTTTTGCGTCTCTTTGTGGTTGTTTTGTTTCTCTTTGGTGTTGTTTTGAGTCTCTTTGTGGTTGTTTTGCTTCTCTTTGGTGTTGTTTTGAGTCTCTTTGTGGTTGTTTTGCGTCTCTTTGTGGTTGTTTTGAGTCTCTTTGTGGTTGTTTTGTTTCTCTTCGGTGTTGTTTTGAGTCTCTTTGTGGTTGTTTTGCTTCTCTTTGGTGTTGTTTTGTCTCTTTGTGGTTGTCTTGTTTCTCTTTGGTGTGGTTTTGCGCCTCTTTGTGGTTGTTTGGTTTCTCTATGGTGTTGTTATGTCTCTTTGTGGTTGTTTTGTTTCTCTGTGTGGTTGTTTTGTTTCTCTTCGGTGTTGTTTTGAGTCTCTGTTGTTGTTTTGTTTCTCTTCGGTGTTGTTTTGAGTCTCTTTGTGGTTGTTTTGCGTCTCTTTGTTGTTGTTTTTCGTCTCTTTGTGGTTGTTTTTCGTCTCCTTGTGGTTGTTTTGCTTCTATGGTGTTTTGTCGGTTGTCTTGTTTCTCTTTGGTGTTGTTATGTCTCTGTGTGGTTGTTTTGTTTCTCTTCGGTGTTGTTTTGAGTCTCTGTTGTTGTTTTGTTTCTCTTCGGTGTTGTTTTGAGTCTCTTTGTGGTTGTTTTGCTTCTCTTTGGTGTTGTTTTGTCTCTTTGTGGTTGTCTTGTTTCTCTTTGGTGTGGTTTTGCGCCTCTTTGTGGTTGTTTGGTTTCTCTATGGTGTTGTTATGTCTCTTTGTGGTTGTTTTGTTTCTCTGTGTGGTTGTTTTGTTTCTCTTCGGTGTTGTTTTGAGTCTCTGTTGTTGTTTTGTTTCTCTTCGGTGTTGTTTTGAGTCTCTTTGTGGTTGTTTTGTGTCTCTTTGTTGTTGTTTTTCGTCTCTTTGTGGTTGTTTTTCGTCTCCTTGTGGTTGTTTTGCTTCTATGGTGTTTTGTCGGTTGTCTTGTTTCTCTTTGGTGTTGTTTTGTCTCTTGTGGTTGTTTTGTTTCTCTTCGGTGTTGTTTTGAGTCTCTGTGGTTGTTTTGCTTCTCTTTGGTGTTGTTTTGTCTCTTTGTGGTTGTTTTGCGTCTCTATGGTGTTGTTTTGTCTCTTTGTGGTTGTCTTGTTTCTCTTTGGTGTGGTTTTGCGCCTCTTTGTGGTTGTTTGGTTTCTCTATTGTGTTGTTATGTCTCTTTGTGATTGTTTTGTTTCTCTTCGGTGTTGTTTTGAGTCTCTTTGTGGTTGTTTTGCGTCTCTTTGTGGTTGTTTTGAGTCTCTTTGTGGTTGTTTTGCTTCTCTTTGGTATTGTTTTGTCTCTTTGTGGTTGTTTTGCGTCTCTATGGTGTTGTTTTGTCTCTTTGTGGTTGTCTTGTTTCTCTTTGGTGTGGTTTTGCGCCTCTTTGTGGTTGTTTTGTTTCTCTGTGTGGTTGTTTTGTTTCTCTTTGGTGTTGTTTTGAGTCTCTGTTGTTGTTTTGTTTCTCTTCGGTGTTGTTTTGAGTCTCTTTGTGGTTGTTTTGCGTCTCTTTGTTGTTGTTTTTCGTCTCTTTGTGGTTGTTTTTCGTCTCCTTGTGGTTGTTTTGCTTCTATGGTGTTTTGTCGGTTGTCTTGTTTCTCTTTGGTGTTGTTTTGTCTCTTTGTGGTTGTTTTGTTTCTCTTCGGTGTTGTTTTGAGTCTCTGTGGTTGTTTTGCTTCTCTTTGGTGTTGTTTTGCTTCTCTTTGGTGTTGTTTTGTCTCTTTGTGGTTGTTTTGCGTCTCTATAGTGTTGTTTTGTCTCTTTGTGGTTGTCTTGTTTCTCTTTGGTGTGGTTTTGCTCCTCTTTGTGGTTGTTTGGTTTCTCTATGGTGTTGTTATGTCTCTTTGTGGTTGTTTTGTTTCTCTGTGTGGTTGTTTTGTTTCTCTTCGGTGTTGTTTTGAGTCTCTGTTGTTGTTTTGTTTCTCTGTGTGGTTGTTTTGTTTCTCTTCGGTGTTGTTTTGAGTCTCTGTTGTTGTTTTGTTTCTCTTCTGTGTTGTTTTGAGTCTCTTTGGTGTTGTTTTGTCTCTTTGTGGTGGTTTTTCGTCTCTTTGTGGTTGTTTTTCGTCTCTTTGTGGTTGTTTTGTTTCTGTTTGTTGTTCTTTTGCGTTCTGTTTGTGGTTGTTTTGTGTCTCTTTGTGGTTGTTTTGTGTCTCTTTGTGATTGTTTTGTTTCTCTTTGGTGTTGTTATGTCTCTTTGTGATTGTTTTGTTTCTCTTTGGTGTTTTTTGTCTCTTTGTGATTGTTTTGTTTCTCTATGGTGTTGTTATGTCTCTTTGTGGTTGTTTTGTTTCTCTGTGTGGTTGTTTTGTTTCTCTTCGGTGTTGTTTTTAGTCTCTGTTGTTGTTTTGTTTCTCTTCGGTGTTGTTTTGAGTCTTTTTGTGGTTGTTTTTGAGTCTCTTTGTTGTTGTTTTTCGTCTCCTTGTGGTTGTTTTGCTTCTATGGTGTTGTTTTGTCGGTTGTCATGTTTCTCTTTGGTGTTGTTTTGTCTCTTTGTGGTTGTTTTGTTTCTCTTCGGTGTTGTTTTGAGTCTCTGTGGTTGTTTTGCTTCTATGGTGTTTTGTCGGTTGTCTTGTTTCTCTTTGGTGTTGTTTTGTCTCTTTGTGGTTGTTTTGTTTCTCTTCGGTGTTGTTTTGAGTCTCTGTGGTTGTTTTGCTTCTATGGTGTTTTGTCGGTTGTCTTGTTTCTCTTTGTGGTTGTTTTTCGTCTCTATTTGGTTGTTTTGTGTCTCTTTGTGATTGTTTTGTTTCTCTTTGGTGTTTTTTGTCTCTTTGTGATTGTTTTGCTTCTCTTTGGTGTTTTTTGTCTCTTTGTGATTGTTTTGCTTCTCTTTGGTGTTTTTTGTCTCTTTGTGATTGTTTTGCTTCTCTTTGGTGTTGTTTTTCGTCTCTTTGTGGTTGTTTTTCGTCTCTTTGTGGTTGTTTTTCGTCTCATTGTGGTTGTTTTGTCTCTTTGTGCTTGTTTTGCGTCTCTTTGTTGTTGTTTTGCGTCTCTTTGAAGTTGTTTTGCGTTTCTTTGGTGTTGTTTTGTCTCATTTGTGGTTGTTTTGCGTCTCTTTGTGGTTGTTTTGCTTCTCTTTGGTGTTGTTTTTTGTCTCTTTTTGGTTGTTTTGCGTCTCTTTGTGGGGTTTTTCCATCTCTTTGTGGTTGTTTTGAGTCTCTTTGTGGTTGTTTTGCGTCTCTAAGGTGTTGGTTTGTCTCTTTGTGGTTGTCTTGTTTCTCTTTAGTGTTGTTTTGTCTCTTTGTGGTTGTTTTGCGTTTCTTTTGTTGTTGTTGTTGTCTTTGTTAAGTTTATTGATCTGTGTCCATCGCAGCGTTGTTTTGTCGATCATTGTCTTATCGTTCCCTGTCAGACAATCATCCATCGAGCTTCTATGATTTATGTGATTTATATTTCTTCTTTGTTTCTCTTGAAGCAGAACAACAGGTAGAAGGAAGAAAATGTTTGAAAACGTCCTGACAGGTGAAAATCATTTCATCAAGTTGTCATCATTCAGACTGTTGACTTGTTTGCAGCAGGTTTACACTCTGTGTGTATCTGTGTGTGTCCCCGTCCCCCCTCAGTGTCCTCTGCCGAGCGGCAGCAGGTCCTCGGAGCTCTGGACCGTCTTCACTCCAAACTGGTCCAGAAGGAGGAGTGGACTCACAGTGACTCTGTGGTGAACCTGAGGGAGACGCTGCAGAGTCCTCTGTTCAACCACATCCTGACACTGCAGCACTCCATCAAACAGCTGAGACACCAGGTGAGACCCTGCTGGGGACAAGACCACAGACATAACCACAGACCACAGACACAATGACAGACCACTGACATAATCAGATTAAACAGCATTGGCTCAAAATTAAGCTTAAAGACAATAAAGATTAGTAAAGATACCGGCTGAGATTCATTGGACACTTATGCAGGGCTCTGGTTTAACCGTGAACTTCACTGTAAATAATTACAACTTGAGAAAACACAAAACAAATATTTAGAACTCAAATTCATCTTTGTTTATTCTGTTTTCAGACCTACAAACAGAAACACTGATTCTTATCAACCTGTTGGCTCCACTTTTACCTACGTCACCTCTTGCAGTGATGTTATTGCACCTGAAAGGAGATTTAGCGCCACTTAATCTTTATCTCCTTGAATTACCTCTTAATATTCACGAAACAAATTTATTTTGAAAGATATTTTGAAACTTCAGCAAAAATTTGCGACAGATCAGGATGAGAACCCGACTGATTCTACTGGTTTTATTAATCTGATAGTCTTTACTGATGTGAATTTAAGCTTTTATTTTTAATAACCGACTTTGTTTAAACACGTGTGAACAGAATCTGGATATTTTAGTGACTTTGTTCCTGCAGGATTCGTTCCAGGATTTTAAAACTGGGCGATGGAGACAGTAATGTTTGGCGATAGGTTTAAAAAGAAAAAGCACCCGAAGGTTCTGCAGTTGCGTCTCGGGACTTAAAAATGTACATTTGTTTATTTCTGACTCTAACATCAGCTCTACACATGCACCGACACCGTGTCCGGCTGTCGACGGGTATCAGACCCCCGGCACTGTGACCTGTCGGTGGCGCTGAGTGGGGACACGACTCCACTCATCTGTATTCAGCTCCAGCTCACGGCGACGCACGGTCTTTACAATAAACAATCCGCAGGCCAAATTAACATAATGGCAATAACCGACGGCGGGCTTCATATTCTAAGTGCTGCGAAGGTCAGAGCTGAGTCTATGAATGTGTCGGTGGAAACCGGGGGAGGGTGTATGAAGCTGGGACTTCTCTCTCTCTTTCTCCTCCCTCCCTCCCTCCGTCCCTCCCCGGCGCTCTGCGGATCTATCAAGCTTTAATATCTGGTGTCTTGGTTTGAGTAACGGCCTTGTCGAGGCTGTATTGATGAAATGGCTCGGGATCCTGCTCCGTCAGCCCGGCCTAAATAAGCTGCAGACTGATAAGTTTCCACAATGTGAGTGTAAAGGTCATTAAAACATTACCTGTTCAGAGAGAGAGCGGGCGAGCGAGCACAGGAATCTATTGATTTCCCCCCCCCTCTCCTCCCCTCTTACCCCTGGCCTCCACTTTATTTTTTTCCTCCATGTCTTTCTACCTTGTCCACAATGTCCTTGCATATAAGGGTTCCTCCCCCTCTTCCTCTCTCTCTCTCCCCCTCCCTCTCTCTCCCGCTCTCCCCCTCCATCCCTCCCTCTCTTTCCCTCTCTTTCCCATCCCTCTGTCTCTCTCTTTGTGTTACCGTTTGGCGGACTTCACACCGGATCGGTTGTTGGCACCAAACATTACAACAAAGAGACGTGTGTGTCGACTGGGCCTCTGTGACACTAGATGGTCCAAAGTGTGTGGACGCTGGGTCCTCACTAACGAGCTCCTCCTCTGCCCGATTCCGTTTTTCCGTCACATGTTGCTGTTGAGAGATTTTAGGCTCAACACTCAAAACTTTGAATTGTAAATCAAAAAACGGATAATAAAAATAAAGCTGCTGTTGTAAGTAAAGTTTAGATGATGTCGTCCCCGTGAACGTGAAGGTCAGGAACGCCTCGAGGGAATTCCTTCACCTTTGGAATAAACGTTCACTTGGACTCAGAGAAGAGCTGATTTGATGTCTGAGGTCAAAGGTCACAGTCACAATGTCTAAATGGATAAAGATGAAGTGATGACACTTTGTAATATTTCATCTGCAGCTGAGCAGCATGCCTCCTGACGCCTGCAGCGAGTTCGGCTTCTCTAAGAAGGGTCAGCTGATCATGAGCGCCGCCAGCAGCTCGGCCCCGCCCACCCTCACTGCCTCCGCCTCCTCCATCCTGACCAATGGCTCGTCACCACTCATCAATCAGGACCCGCCCACACTGGACGTCCTCCAGAAGTGGCTCCTCATTGCTGCCCAGGTGGGTGGAGCCACGTCGCGCACACACACACACACACACACACACACACACACACACACACACACACACACACACACACACACACACACACACACACATCCCCACCAAGTCATACTAACCGCATATGACCATACGCATACCACAACATGAAAACCAACACATGTCCTAACTGTGTGTGTGTGTGTGTGTGTGTGTGTGTGTGTGTGTGTGTGTGTGTGTGTGTGTGTGTGTGTGTGTGTGTGTGTGTGTGTGTGTGTGTGTGTGTGTGTGTGTGTGTGTGTGTGTGTGTGTGTGTGTGTGTGTGTGTGTGTGTGTGTGTGTGTGTGTGTGTGTGTGTGTGTGTGTGTGTGTGTGTGTGTCTGTGTGTGTAGGGCCGGCACACGGAGCTGGTGTGTCTGACCCGGCCTCTCTCTGGAGGTCTGGGCTTCAGCGTGGTCGGTCTGAACCCAGCAGGAAGCAGCAGTCAGGGGGTGTTTGTGAAGCACGTTCAGCCTGGAGGCATCGCTCACAGGTTCGAGTCCTCAGCACATTCAAACAATACATTTAATATGATCATAAATGAGCAACGTGCTGCAGCTGGTTGTGTCTGTGACTCTCAGTCAGTTGTTGTAACCCACTCAGCAGAGCCACAGAGAACAGACGCTCAGGGAGAGAAGGAGGAAACGTTCTCATGTTCACACTCACACATCAGACTCACTTTCATCATGATTTATGGATTAAAGTTGCAGACTGTTGATTTAATTCTTTAAGTAAAATGAACTCAATGATAACATATCTATTTAAACCTTGGTTTCCTTGTAGTTTAACAATCCAGAGACTGATGAGCGTTCACCTCTAATCTAACCAGCTTGTCTGTGACTCGTCTGCAGGGACGGACGTCTCCAGGAGCGGGACCAGATCCTGGTGATTAACGGTCACCCTCTGGAGCCGGGGGTGGACCAGCAGCAGGCCCTGACCCTCCTGCAGCAGCCCGGAGAGACCGTGGAGCTGATAGTGGCCCGGGATCGCCCACCCGGTGCGCTGTCGCCCATCACACCGGTCAACAAGGTGAGACGTCCGGCCTTCATCCCGTTAGCAGGAGCTGCTCCAGAGAGAAGAGCAGAGATTCAAATGATTAAACTGTGAGGAAAGCTTCTGCATCACAGAGAACACCGAAGGACTTACACAACGAGAGGATTCAGAATCTGTGCAACATCTCCACTTTGTGTCCTGGTGAAGGGTTCAACAAGTCAAGTGTTGAACACGTCCACGTTAGTTGTTCCTGTGTCAGCACATGTCAAATACAAATCTGTGAGCCGACACGTCATCCGAGCTGAACAATCAGACGATATTTTCATTATCATTGAATTTTCAGCTCCAGAAAAATGAGGCTTTGCTTCTTTTCCTCCTCTCGTCTCAGTGAACTGAATTCCTCTGGACTGAACTAAACAAGATGTTTGAATACGTCGACTTCAGCTTCAGCAAAGTTAGTTTTGATTTTGTTTCAGATGAAGAAAATTGTTATAAATTAAGTTCATATATTGAATAAGTAGAAGATGAATTAATAAGAATAATCAGCAGTTTAATCGATAATGACAACGTCATTTTTGTCAATTCAGATTCTTTTCTATAAATATAAAGATGGAGCAAATAATAATATTAATGATGAAATATTTGCTTTAACACCAAAAAACTGAGAAACAAATAAAGTGTCGATTTGACTGAAATGATGAAGTGATTGAAACAAAGATAATAAAACATTTAAATATACACACACACACAAATGATTATATTAGTTCGATATCTGACTTGTTTACAGATTCTTCTCTGATCAGTATTTGTGTCGTTGTGGAGACGCTCAGTAAGCTGCAGATTCTTAGTCAAACAGATGTTTCACTCCAGATGTGAGGTGAAGGTCTAATACTGACTAATAATAAGAGAAACAGGAAGTGTTTGATCACCGGGTCAGAACCAGAGCATCAGAGTGAAGCAGTTGATTAACGCGACGTTAGAACATGAAGTTAACGCTCAACAAGATCTGGTTCATGTCCAGCTGCAGCTTCACGTGTCACATTTAGAAAAACTTTTAAGTTAGAGTTGAGTTTTTTGTCTTTTTAAAACCTAACAGAAGCAGGTGTGGAGCAGAAATCAGTTTCATCACACACACACACACACACAGACAGACACACACACAGTCTATGGCTATCAGTCAAAAGAAGCGAGCTGAGAGGGCGTCAATCATAACTGGAGGTCACTTTGAGGCCACTCTTCTGTATCAGAGTGAGACCTCCTGTTTATGACGAGCCGTAAGTCTGCCGACATTGACTCTGTGATTTTTACGACCTTAAGGCCGAAAGGAAATCACGTTAGTGCTCCGCTTGCAGCATCGCTCCTGACAATATGTATTTAAGTCTGAGAGGAGGAGCGATCGATGAATGTCAACATGTCGGGGGAGTCGGGGAGCGGCAGCGGGGGAGGAGGGAGGGGGGAGGAGACAAAGAGACGATGACGTCAACAGGAAACTCGCTCCATCATGTCCGTCCTAACTGAGGTGAAAGGTCAGAGGTCACACTGATACCTCCTCCTGCAAGACGAGAGTGAGGGAGGGAGGAGACACTGCTGTTTAACACACACTGTTGATTAAGATGGATGCTCTAAACTGCTTGATCGCCCCCTGGTGGCTGGCTGCACAATAAGTCATAAGCCCCTCCTCCTCCATGTTAGCAGCTGGGACATGGCGGCTGATGAGCTGAGCAGGAACAAGCCCCGGAGGACAGAGTGTGAGAGCTGGACTGTTAATGAGGAGCCAGGTCCACTGCTCTATTGTTGGGTTGTTATCACAGAGTTACACTGTCCCTCTGTTCGTTAGCCTCCTCCTCCTCCCCCGGCTCGTTGGACCGGGGCCACCTCCTGCATACCAGGCCTCCCATCCTCCTGCTTTTGATTTGTTCATGTCCTGTTTCTATGGAGGCAATGTTTAATGGAGCAGAGGGCATGAAAAGCACAACTCGCTCTCCCTCGGCCGGTCTAACGATCAGTCTCCTGGAGCCGGGCCTCCTCCTCTGAGCTCTGGAGCCGGCCCTCATCCTCCGGGCCCTGGAGCCGGGCCTCCTCCTCCGGGTCCTGGTGCCGGGCCTCCTCCTCCGAGCCCTGGAGCCGGGCCTCCTCCTCGGGGGCTTGGAGCCGGGCCCTGGAGCCGGGCCTCATCCTCCGGGCCCTGGAGCCGGGCCTCCTCCTCCTCCGGGCCCTGGAGCCGGGCCTCCTCCTCCTCGGGGGCTTGGAGCCGGGCCTCCTCCTCCAGGCCGTCCAGGCTGTGATCAGGATGCTTCACTTTCTGTAGCGGTCATGGCGTCCATCTTAATTTACTGTGGTTTACCAGAGAAACTCTCAGCTTCCTGCTGAGGTGGAGAAGGAGTCTCCTCCTGCTCGTCTTCTATCTCCTCATCCTCTCTCTCCTCCTACTCCTCCACTCTCAGATCACAGCTGTAATAAGAGAGGGGAGCGTCTTTACTAACTCCTCCTCCTCCTCCACCTCCTCCTCCTCTTGTTGTCTTAACTCTGTTTTACCTGCAGTATTTATTCTTTTCAATTACATTGTTTTTGTTTGATTCATTTTTTTTTGCAAATGTTTGTAACTACTTTTTTGTTGAGCACTTAGTGTTGCACGAATTGTGTTATATAAATAAAGATTATTATAATTTATTATAATAATAATGAATATTATATCTATAAGTACCAAAATAATATCTGGTACCTGATCAGTGTTGCTGTGTCACATACTCTCCAGTCAGTTTATTAGGTACACCTGGATTCACCATAATTAGTGTAGTATAAAACAGAGAGTTAAATTTAAGGGTTTAATGTTTGCCCCTCTGTGTTTCACTCTAGTTCCCTGTAAAGTATTTGTGTTGACTTGTATATTGACCGTGTGAGATGTGTTGCTGCAGTGGACCTGTCAGTCAAACTGTGTTTGTGCTGCAGGATCAGTGGAGTCACGTGGAGGAGATCGAGCTGGTGAACGACGGGTCTGGTTTGGGCTTCGGCATCGTGGGGGGGAAGACGTCGGGGGTGGTGGTCCGGACGCTCCTCCCCGACAGTGTGGCGGACAAGGTAGGACTCCGCTGAAGAGGCGTGTTCACAGTGTCACCCTCTTTATTCACTGTTCAAACTAATTCATTAAATACTGTTTTCCTTCTGACTTCTTCTCCTCCAATCAGGACGGACGTCTCCGCACAGGTGACCACATCCTCCGAATTGGGGCGACGCCCACCACGGGCCTCACCAGCGACCAGGTCGTCAAGGCTCTGCAGGAATGTGGGAGTCACGTGACCATGCTGATTGCCAGGGATCCTCGAGGTCAGAGGTCAACAGGTCCTCATCCCCCACCACCTCCAGACTCCGCCCCCGTCTCCTCCCTCTCCCCCCGACCCCCTGAGCTGCCCCTCCAACGCCCTGAACACGCCCCCCAACGCCGCCTCAGCAAGCTGGTGAGCAACAAGAGAAGGACATCGAGATGGTCCCCCCCCTCTTCTGTTTTAAACAAGATGTCGATGCTCTCATAGTTTGTCAGGTCATTAATGCGTGTGTGTGTGTGTGTGTGTGTGTGTGTGTGTGTGTGTGTGTGTGTGTGTGTGTGTGTGTGTGTGTGTGTGTGTGTGTGTGTGTGTGTGTGTGTGTGTGTGTGTGTGTGTGTGTGTGTGTGTGTGTGTGTGTGTGTGTGTGTGTGTGTGTGTGTGTTCAGCCCAACCTGGAGGGATACGAGATCCACGAGGTTCCTCTCACCAAGAAGGACGGTCAGAGTCTCGGTATCTCCATCATCGGCTACAACCCTCAGACCAGTCAAGGTGATTATTGATTCAAACTGAGCAGTCGAGTTGTTGAAAAATCCAATATGCAGATTGTTCTCTCTGTCATTCAGACGCAGTCGGAGTGTTTGTGAAACACGTGGTTCCAGGCAGCGCTGCTGACCAGAGCGGAAACATCTGGGTCTACGACCGACTGGTGGCTGTAAGGACCTCTGTGTGTGTGTGTGTGTGGTTGTGTGGTTGTGTCTGTGTGTGGTTGTGGTTGTCATTCACAGAAACCTCTGAGTTTCACAAACATTTCATGCGTAAGAACAGAGACTTTAAAGCTGAACCGACCTCCGACCCTGATGTATTCATCTTCGCTGATGTCACTTCCTGTCCAACAGATGGACGGCGTCAGTCTTCACGGAATGACCAATCATGAGGTGCTGGAGGTGATGAAGCAGACGGGTCAGACGGTGGTCCTCACTGTGGTCAGGAAGAAACCCAGAGCCCTGGAGAGGTCCCTGGATAAAGGTAGATGGGTGGAGGGTGGGGGGGCTCTGAGGAGGAAAAGTGTTGAGCTTGAAACACAAACGACCACAAACTGATGACACACGTGGAACCAGCGTCGGTCACACACTGTTGTCAAAGTGACAGACACAGTTACACAATCTGAAATCACATTGTCGTCTGTGTGACACTGTGATACTGTGACATGCTGCTCATTTAATACTGAGTTTATCTTTATTATCTCTGTAATAAGTGATGGAGAAATCTGATTTAAAATGCTGAACATACAAACACATTAAAAGTATAAGTATATGAACCATTTCTGTTGAATTGAACCTGGTTCATATTAAACCCGTGAGTTCTCTGTGATGTCATGAATCAGTTTGTTGTGATGACTGGTATCTGGGTTGTGTTGAGGTGGTTTCCTGCAGCTTCATGATTACCCTGGGTTGAAGCAGTAATGTGTTTGTGATAGAGAAGCAGAGTGGGAACGTTCTCGGAGCTGCAGCGTGAACCCTCTCAGCCTCTGTCCGCTCGCGCAGATTAAAATGACAAATCTGTTTACAGCTCTAATTTCACCAGCTCTCCTCAGAGTCTGGGACTCCTCCTGCACCAGCGCCCAGAGAGTAATGCTCCCGGTTCAGGGTCATTTTTTCTGTCTGGTGATGGTCTGGCGGCCGGCGCTGGTCAGGAGAGGAACGAGCCATTCTCCAAGTGAGGCGGGGGGGGGGGGGGTGCAGCGCTCTTATCTCCTCCACACGTCTTTAGTTTCATTACCCAGAAAACGCAGAGAAGTTTCCAGACTTCTTATATTCTGCTCATTCCTGAGACTCTTATCTGCAGAGACTCATGAGTCTGACAGGAAAACAAACTTCTGCTTCATAGATGGTCAACAGCAAAGGTCAGCCAGGGGGTCAAAGGTCACAGCACCATCAGTGGGAAGCGGGCCATGAATCCACTGCTCCTCTAACACAAGACCTATTAACTCTATTATTAACAAAGCCTCTGGAATCTATCAGGAACAAGATAGTTCCACATTTTATTTATTTAATCATTATTGTGTGTGTGTGTGTGTGTGTGTGTGTGTGTGTGTGTGTGTGTGTGTGTGTGTGTGTGTGTGTGTGTGTGTGTGTGTGTGTGTGTGTGTGTGTGTGTGTGTGTGTGTGTGTGTGTGTGTGTGTGTGTGTGTGTGTGTGTGTGTGTGTGTGTGTGTGTGTGTGTGTCAGTGGAGAGGGAGCCGTCTCGTGTGTCTCTGCAGAGGTCACTAGACGTGAAGTCCTCGACAATGAAGCTGGAGCAGATGCACCTGAACACAGGACAGCTCAGCAGAGGTACACACACCCCCACACACACACACACACACACGGTCCAGATCATCAGACCTCATGCTCAGCATCTGGTTGAGCGGTCGTCCCACGAACGGAGGTTTGAATCCTTGCTGCTCTGTCTTCACACGTCCTGGCTGTGAACAGGCTTGATGCTCAAACCTCTTTAGAAACAGAGCAGCTGAAACAGTAAGATGATGAAGAAGAAAAGAGAAGTTTGAAATCAATGAAAAGAGAGAAATTACAAGTCTGGATCAATTTCTTCAACGTAAAGTTGCATGTCAATCAATCTTTATTTGTACAGCACTTTTCATACAAACAGAATAAACAACAACAGACCAATAAATATTACCTCCAGAACTCCAGAGGGGATTTAGCAGAAGAGTGAGAAAATAAAATCAGTTTCTTGTATCGTAAAGAAAGTTCAGGTTTTTGTCTCATTGCTGATGTGACTTCAGTGGATAAAACTCTTTTTATTATATTTAACTTGAATCTATATTTGAACGGCATGTGGATCCAGTTCTTCACATGTGTTATCTCGAGGAGGATTCAGTCTCATCGGACTCCTCTCTGAATCCTCCCTCTCTTTTACTCCTCATTAGCTTTACAGAGTTGCTCAAACACCAGGCTAACACTTAGCATGCCGGCCGACAGATGTGAGTGTCTGAGCTGACGATGTATTGCTCTGTTTATTCAGCCAAACGTGGCAGATTAATCGTGCTGTGAGTGCCGGGGTTAGCAATGCTAATTTAATCAGAGGCTGTTGTAACGCCGGCAGACCAGCAGCAGAAAAGCTCAACATGTGAAGAGACGACGAGGAGCTGGAGCTGCTTCTCTGGAGCCTCTTCTCTGGAGCCTCTTCTCTTGAGCCTCTTCTCTGGAGCTGCTTCTCCTGAGCTGCTTCTCCGGAGCTTCTTCTTTATTCTGCTCGGGGTGTCGGACGTGTGCAGCCACTCCGCTCCAGAGAACACATTCATCCTCTCCAGATTTTACAAGCTGCTGCTGCTCAGATGTTTCTGCATTAATCTCACAGGAAGTTGCTTAGTTTACAATTTGAGTCATTTGGCTTTTTGCTCCTGGTCACTGAATTTCAATGAGGTGACCTATCTCATGCAGAAGAACAGGTTCTCAGCAGGTTCTCTTTAGGTTCTGCTGAAGCGGGTCCAGCTCTAGAGGACAGTGGAGTCTGCAGAACAGGTTCTTTTCAGAGATTCTGCTGCAGATCTGTCAGCAGAGATGTAGAGGAGCAATAGAGCTGCTGCAAAACCTGAAGAGAACCTGTTCTCTGCCGTAATTAATGTCACTGATAGTTCTGCATCTGCTCCAGTGCTAGTACAGACTGTGTGTGTGTGTGTTTGTGTGTGTGTGTGTGTGTGTATGTGTGTGTGTTCACAGAAGCAGAACTGAGAGCTAAATGGGATCAGGCTCTGGGACCAAAGTACCAAGTCCTGGTGAGACCACACACACTGATTAGGATGCTACTCAGAATCAGACATTAACACTTTATTGTGTGTGTGTTGTGTGTCTGTGTGTGTGTTTGGGGGGGGGGGGGGGGGGGGGTCAGGTGGTGGAGTTGGATCCTGTCATTGAAGATGATGCAGAGCTGCAGAAGTCCTCTAAAGTGAGAATCATTCTTCTTCTTCATATCAGCAGCTGTTTTCAGACATGAGCTCTGGACGTTTTCTGTAGTTTATCGTTCACATGTGAAGCAGCAGATTTCCGGGTCGGACTCGTTCACAACAACAGGAACCTGTGGGGAACATGTGGGGATCGTGTGGGGAACCTGTGGGGAACATGTGGGGAACATGTGGGGAACCTGTGGGGATCGTGTGGGGAACATGTGGGGAACATGTGGGGAACATGTGGGGAACATGTGGGGAACCTGTGGGGAACCTGTGGGGATCGTGTGGGGAACCTGTGGGGATCGTGTGGGGAACCTGTGGGGATCGTGTGGGGAACATGTGGGGAACATGTGGGGAACCTGTGGGGAACCTGTGGGGAACCTGTGGGGAACCTGTGGGGATCGTGTGGGGAACCTGTGGGGAACCTTTGTCTTCTACGTGTCGGCTCCTCTTCTTCAGTCACGTCAGCCACGAGTCACAGGCCTCAGCAACACGTCCACTTGAGTTCAGGAAAACGTCCAGACTTCAGTTCATGTCTGAAAAGAACTTTTACAGTGTCAGTCCGATGTTTGATGAGATGATCAGAGCTGAATCTTTTCTCTCGATGCAGCTGCTGCCTGTGCACACGCTGCGTCTCGGTGTGGAGCTGGACTCGTTCGACGGTCACCACTACATCTCGTCTGTGGCCCCTGGAGGCCCCGTGGACAGACATGGGGTGTTGAGACCAGAGGACGAGTTGCTGGAGGTAACACACATGCACACACACACATGTGTTTTAGAGACAAATGAAGGATCAGAGTAATTCGTCTGAGGTGAGTGTGTGTTTGTGTGTGAGTGCAGGTGAACAATGTTCAGCTGTACGGGAGGACTCGTCGTGAAGTGGTGTCGTTCCTTAAAGAGGTTCCTCCTCCGTTCACACTGGTCTGCTGCCGACACCCGACCTCCGACCTGGAGCCAGAACCAGAACCAGAGACTGGGTCTGAGTCTGATCCGGACTCAGGACCCGGACGAGGAGCGGCAGGACGATCGCAGCCCAGCGTGGAGGAGGTGAGAGACGCAGCTTTCACAATGTGTTATTACACAGTATTGATAATTGATGACAATCACACACACAGAGTTAAACACGTTGTGTTGTGCGATTGTCAGATCGAGTTGAAGTTGTCGGCGATGCTCTGCAGTCAGACGGTCCTGAGAGACCAACAGCAGCAGGTAGTTACACAGGTAACTACTACACACAAGGACACACACAGACACACACAACAACAACACAAATGCTCCACTGGAGTGTCATGAAAAGGAAAACGCTTCAGTTCAGAAGACGACGTGTTCTTCACATCGATCGACAGGTTTTTAAATTTAAACAAAAGAAAAATGACATTATTTGTTTTTAAACAAAATAATTCACCAGAATCTCAAATACATTCTATAAAATATAAGAATGAACATGTGTTTGACTTTTCTGTGTTTCAGGAGCAGGTATTATTATCATCATCGGAGGAGGAGGAGGAGGAGGAGGAGGAGGAGGAGAGTCAACACAGCCAGGAGGAGGAGGAGGAGGATGATGAAGGGGAGCTGGCTCTGTGGTCACCAGACATTCAGATGTTGGAGCTCCAGAAGGAGCGAGACAAAGGCCTCGGCTTCAGTATCCTCGACTACCAGGTAACAACAACCACAATGTCTTCCTCCTTTCTTCTTCTCTTCTTCCTGTTTAACATTCATCATAAGTTTTACTTTTCAAAGGAAGATGTGATTATCATGTTGGTTGATGATTGTTTGAATCAAACACTGGACAGAGTCAGACGACTGGAACCTCCTCGTGTTTCCAAGTTGACGTCTTCGTCTGCTACGTGTGCGGCTCCTCTTCTTCACCCTGAGATGTTTGTGTTCTTCCAGCTTCACGTCCGTCACGTGTTAGAACCTCATCAACACGTCCACTCGCTCACTGGGAAGCTTCCACACACTGTACTGGGAGGCTGCAGCAGAAGCTCAGGAACATGTCAGGACTTCAGTTCGGGATTTAGAACAGTTTCTGTGTGAACATCGTATATCAGACAATTTTAGTATTTCACACAATGTTGAACTGTTCCTTTACATTCAGATTTATCTGATTGACGTGAAGTTAAATCAGAACTTTTTCTTTTTTTAAACTAAACATTTCATTTAGAGATGATCTCAGACTTCATCTTCATTGTCTTGGGAGTAAATTTGGGAGATCCTGGTCTTCTGTGTGTTTATCCCCCCCAACATCACCACCACCCAGCTGCAGCTCTCTATCTCTAGGCACAGCTTCACCTCCAAGACCTCCTCCTCCTCTTCCTCCTTCTCCTCCCGCTCCTCCTGCTTCTCCTCAGTCATATCGAGCTGAGGCAGCTAGGAAGCTTCAGGTTAATTCCCTGTTGGTTCACATCCAGGTCGGACTGCACACACACACACACACACACACACACACACACACACACAGCCCTGGGTGTGGGGGGGGGGGGGGGGGTGTTATTCTCCCCATAATAAACTGGACAAATACTGAATTCACTGCAGCTGATTAGTAGTTTTACATAAACATAAACAAATATCAAATATAGAGAACAAGACGATAACAGTAAATAGAAATACAAAATGTAGGTGAAAGTATAACATGTAAAAACAAAAAGTGCATTATATTACAAAATGTTAATGCAGCTTAATTATCTTTTCACAGAAGTATTTAACATTTTTGTGATGACAGAAAATCTTCAGCTGCCTCGAGCAAAACAACATCTCGATATATAAAATTTTCTTAACTCTGCAAGTAGGAGCCAGGAACTTCCTCAGGTTCACGTCCCACCGCTCTGCAACACTTTTCACAAAATGAAATTAATCAACTTCTCTCACAAATCTCCACTGTCCTCCTCCTCTCTCTCTCTCTCTCCTCTCTCTCTCTCCTCTCTCTCCTCCTCCTCTCTCTCTCTCTCCTCTCTCTCTCTCTCCTCTCTCTCCTCCTCCTCCTCTCTCTCTCTCTCTCTCCTCTCTCTCTCCTCTCTCTCTCCTACTCCTCCTCCTCTCTCTCTTTCTCTCTTCTCCTCCTCTTCCTCTCTCTCTCTCTCCCTCTCCCTCTATATCACTTGCCCAAGGGCACGTTGGTCCAGTGTCGCTGCCAAAGTGTTTCCTGTTACCGACTCTGCGGCTGTCAGAGCTGAGTGAAAGATGTTCGGAGGCAATAAGAGAAGAGGCGATCTGCTCCGTCTGTCTGGACGCAGCCTGAGAGTTTCCACTAAAACCTGACACCTTTCAAATGAGACTAGTTTCACACCTGAAATGTGACCACGAAGAACAGACTCATTGATCAGCTGTTTTATTTCACCAACAGAGCTTCTTCACTTGTTAAAGTTTAGGTCCAACGTCGGGTTCAGTTTAAAGAGCTGCAGTCCTACGTCCTGTTCTCATCTTCATGTCTAACCTGTGAGATGAGGCTGCACCAGGGAGGTCGACCAATCAGGAGTCAGCTTCAGCTGTCAATCATCACGTCTCAGCCCATTTTTGATATTATCGAATAACTGATTCTAACCAAACTGATCAGAAACACTTGAACAAACATCAGTGAGATGAGAACGACCTGTTTAGTTTGGGCCGTGTCCCATCTGCTAACGTGGAGGAGGTGGGGGGGAGAAGGTGGAGCTTCACGTTGAGGAGCTGTCACGTCGTCCATGACGTCAGGAGTCTGCTGGCCAATCACAGCTCTCCCAACCAATGTGGGAAAACCAGAGAGAAATGTAGAGTTGAGAATATAATATATAGTATATTATATATTATATTCTATATATTATATAATTCATGCCTCTATGAGATGTTCCTTCATTGGAACAAACCAGGTAGACAGGCCTGTGTCTTTGTCCATAAAGTTATATTCGTTTTGAGAAAACACAGAATTAAATATCGGCAGCGTTTTGCTCATATGATCAGATTTTTAAACTCTGAAAAGAAGAGAATAAAAAGATTAAATGTGAAGCTGAGCCTGTGAGCTCCTAAAAATACTTTAACTCTGTTTATTTCAGTAGTGAAATCCTCCTGAGTTTCCATCAGAAAGGTCTTAAGAAGTCCAGCTCTGCGTAGACACCCTCCAACCTACAGATCCAAAAAACATACTCATTGTTTTCTGTACTTTTGGCAAAGTGCATTTTTAATTTCTTTTTTCACTCTTTCTCCTCCGTTCCTCCACTTCTCCGAGCAGAGGCCTCTCTCTTTTTTCCGGAGGATCTTGTAGGAGTAGAGGACTCGAGTTCTGACTCCTCGCCACCTGTAGCCATGTTGTTCGCTCTATAAATACAGCGCGGCTTTGTTCTGGCAGCCGGAAACTTGGCACGGCAGCTCGTTGTGCAGGGCGGGCGATGCCCTGGGTTCAGCGCAGGGGAATTCAAAAAATGCACATGGACTCTAACCAGGAGAGGTTTGTATGGTCGACATGCGAGTCTCCGAGGGGTTCAGATTCTGGCAGGGCCGGGCCGGCCTCCTGGTTCTTGTGGTTAGACAGAGGGAGCAGAGCCTGAGTGTTCTGCTCGTATCAGGAACAGGACACTCAAAGTTTTACTTCTGTTTCCTGGAGAAGAACCAAGTTGGAGCACAGCAGGTCAACTGAACATGTACAATGTTCCACTTCTGCAGGCAGAGCGTATCATTTAACATGTGAAGAATAAAGTTTACAATAATAAATATTCACAAAGTTACTCTCGAAATTAACATTTACATTATTTAAAATGACGAAAAATATTTTCTTTCAAGAGCTGATACACATTTAATAAATATTAACAGTTTGACTGACGCAGCATCAAACTGGGTCTTCACTGGTTCTTAAGGTCATGTCGAGGGATATGTATATTCTGATTCGGTGTTGTGCAAATTTCAATTGAAAAATGTGTGTGCAACATTTTAGATTTGTTTTCTGAAGCCGCCTCTCGTCCTCCCACTTCCTGTCTCTTAACTTCCACATCTGTAACTCGTCCCTCTCTCTCCTGCCGTGACCTTTGACCTCTTCACTAGTATCAGGATGAGAAAGTCTCACCTGCAGTTTCATGTGTAAATGTGATGTGAGTTCTCTGGTCTCTGTCGCCCCCTACCTGTCTGCTGCTGCTCTGCCTCTCTCTCTCTGGGAATTATGGGATGTTGGTCACTTTCTCTTTCTTTTTCTTTCTCTCTTGTTCTTTCTTTATCTCTCTCTCTTTCTCTCTTTCTCTCTCCTTCCCCCCAATGTTCACGGTTTCAGTCTTAACACAGATATCTGTTCATAATGGAGATGAGAACTGTCAGAGGCTAACTGACCTGGGTTCAGTGTTGGTGGACTTCTCTCCAGGCCGGCTTCAGCCAGTGGCTGCATTAGGTTCTGGGGTTGTCCATATGTTTGTCTTCAGTCTTGGTATCTTTGGTTCAGAAGGTCGACTCTTCTTGTTCTCTCTCTTCTCCAGGACCCGTTAGATGCTGGTCGCTGTGTGATGGTGATTCGCTCGTTGGTTCCTGGCGGGTCAGCAGAGCGTCACGGTGGCCTACTTCCCGGAGACCAGCTGGTTTCAGTCAACCACATCCAGCTGGACCTGCTCACCTTGGCCCAGTCTGTGGAGGTCTTAAAGTCTATCCCATCTGGCACTGTCCGCCTGGGTATCCGGAAGCCTCTGGTGGTAAGCGTAGACCTTCCAGCAGGGGGTAGATCTTCTAATTTTGGTCTTGATCAGCCTTCTAGCTGTGAGTGTAGATCTATGAATTGTAAGTGCCATCTTTTAGTTTTAGGCCTATACCATGTGGTTTTACGGTTTCATAGGTCCAGAAGTTCTTCTTGTACAAAGTCCAAACCTTGTAGCAGTGGATCCTGACCTTCTAGTCTTAGGTCTAGACCTTCTTGTCTTGGGTGCAGTTATTCTAGTCTTATTTCAGACCTTGTACAGTCCAAACCTGTTAGTTGTTGCTACTGCACCTCTACTTGAAGGTCCAGACATTCAAGCTCCATGTCGAGACCACGTGGTCTAGAACTCCTTGTTCTAGGTCCAGACCTTTTGTATGTATATGTCCAGACCCTCTTGTTTCAACAGAGATTTGTTGGAACCAAACCTCCAGACTGGCTCATGTTCCTCCTTCAGTATCAGTTGAAGATCTTCTGGAGGTTGTGAGCTGATCATCAGTGGTTGATGATGATTCCACTGATCTCCATCATGTTCTTACAGGTGGAGCCGACAGAGAGGAGCCGACAGGACGACAACACAACGTCTCTCATCAACACGCAACTGCTTGTTCCAAAGGTACACACCGTCACAGTCATGTATGACACATGTTAGTGACATCTTCAGGAACAACATGGATGTTGGCAGCTTTAGAGGAGATGCCCCCGATTGGCATCATGCGTGTTTAACGGGCAGGTCAAAGAGCCGAGACAGATGTTTCCTCCAGACACACACACTGGGGGTGGTTGTGTGTCAGGTTGTGTGTCAGGATGCCGTACAGTAAATATCGTGATTCATTTGAAAACACTTCAATCAAACACGTCTTTAAATCAGTGGCTGCCTGATGTTAACCCCCTCACTCCCCACTAACTGGACCATTAAGATTTCTCCTCTCGCCGACTCTGCTCCTCCTCCTCCTCCTCCCTCCCTCCTCCTCCTCCCTCTCCCCCTCCTTCTCCTCCTCCCTCCCTCTCCCCCTCCTCCTTCTCCTCCCTCCCTCCCTCCCTCCCTCCTCCTCCTCCCTCCCTCTCCTCCCTCCTCCTCCTCCTCCTCCCTCCCTCTTCTCCTCCTCCTCCTCCTCCTCCTCCTCTTCCTCCTCCTCCTCTCTGCCACTTCTCTCCATCTCTCTTGCTCTTAAATCTCTTGTCTCTTTTCTTTATCTCCTACCTTAACTCATTTCACTTTACTCTGCTTTACTGGTCTGGATATGAGAGAGTTTGACTATAAAGAAAAATAAATGGAGGAATAAATACATGTAAATAAAAACGCAGAGCAGGAGCAAAGAGGAAACGACGCAGGGTTCAAACTGGATTTATCTCTGGAAACCTCCATCATGTTCAGAAATAAGTACAAGCTGTGATATGACAAATACAACATGTGGTATTTGTAGTATTTAATACCTCTTTTTATAGAAGAAACAGCTCATACAGTTTCTTCTTCCGTCTCTACTTCCTGTGATTGGTCCAAAAGTCCAAACTGTCCAACAAAGTGTTTTCAAACCAACAGAACCAGGTTGAGATTGATCCAGACCCAGAACCCCTCTTCTGGTCTGAGGAACCGTTCACACCTGATGTTCAGGTTCACACTGAAGTGAAGAGTCTGAATCTCTGAACCCAGCCAGGTGGTCATGAGCTCCATCAGAAACATGTTCAGTCCTCTCCCTCTCATGAGGAACACATGCTTCAGTCCGAGCTTTGTCTTTCAGATTCATCTTCTCCCCCTTCCTTCCCTCCCTCCCCTCCATCATCCCTCCTTCCCCTCTTTCTTCCCTCCTCTCTTTCACCTTGTCTCCCCCTCTCTCCCCCGTCCTCCCCCTCACTGTGAGGAGTTGCTGACTCAGCAGAAAGGTTGGATGTATAAAGTGCTCCATCAGCTCAACCAGCAGCATCTCTCTTAAGTGAGGGGGGGTGCTCTGAGGACACTCCAGCATCAGTACACTGAGTACTGCAGTTCTGTTCACAGTGAATACTGCAGTACTCAGTGTGTATATTACTGCAGTATTCTGTGTATACTAGAGCAGTACTACTGTGGTATTATGCAGTACTCCCTGTGAACACTGGAACAGTACTGATCCCTCAGCTCCAATTAAATCATATACTGTAAATATAGAGGTCGCACACATTGGAAGAGGCAGATTTCTATTATCTATACTGCAGTCAGCCACCAGGGGGCAATTGAGATGCGTAAAGTTTCCCTTTTGGAAGCCGTCCATCTTTATTTACCTTCTATGTTATAATGTAAATGAGGTTCTTTGTGTTGAACTCAAACATATCAGAGTAAATCGATATATAAAGAGCCACAGGGTTCTGTAGCGAGGCTGCAGTGAGCCTCAGCTCCTGTAGGAGGCAGCAGACTGCTTCTCTCTCATGTGCCCAACATGGTGAGGAGGAGGAGGAGGTGATCTTCATCACAGGACGCTGATGACTCTGTAGTGAATGTGTTTTAATATTCATGGTTATTGTTGTTAACTCTTTATAAGAGTATAAATCTCCTTTTTTTGAATCTCAGGGCCTCCGTACTTCACTGATGATCCTTCATCATCATCATCATCATCATCATGTTAACGTCATCATGGTTACTGCAGATTAACCAGCTCCCCTCTGGACTCCACCCAGTTCTACTGTACTTTACTGAGTTTTACTTTACTCTACACTGTACTTTACTGAGTTTTACTTTACTCTACACTGTACTTTACTGAGTTTTACTTTATTCTACACTGTACTTTACTGAGTTTTACTTTATTCTACACTGTACTTTACTGAGTTTTACTTTACTCAACTGTTCTGATTTCTACTATACTCTTATTTCCTGTGCTGTCCTGAGTTCTACTGATTTCTACTAAACTCTACTGAGTTCTACTGTACTCTTCTTATATGTACTTTCCTGTACTCTACTGAGTTCTACTGTACTCTACTGAGTTTTACTGTACTCTTCTTTCCTGTACTTTCCTGAGCTCTACTGATTTCTCCTAAACTCTACTGAGTTCTACTGTACTCTCCTGAGTTTTACTGTACTGTCTTTCCTGTACTTTCCTCTACTCTACTGAGTTCTACTGTACTCTTCTGTCCTGTACTCTACTGAGTTCTACTGTACTCTCATCTGGTCTTTAGTGTACTCTACTGTACTCTTCTTTCCTGTACTCTACTGAGTTCTACTGTACTCTAATCTTTACTTTAGTGCACTCTACTGTACTCTTATCTGTACTTTCCTGCTCTCTACTGTACTCTTATCTGTACTCTACTGTACTCTTCTTTCCTGTACTCTACTGAGTTCCACTGTATTTTATCTGTACTTTACTGCACTCTACTGTACTCTTCTTTCCTGTACTTAACTGCACTCTACTGTACTCCTATCTGTACTTTACTGCACTCTACTGTACTCTTATCTGTACTCTACTGTACTCTTCTTTCCTGTACTCTACTGAGTTCCACTGTATTTTATCTGTACTTTACTGCACTCTACTGTACTCTTCTTTCCTGTACTTTACTGCACTCTACTTTACTCCTATCTGTACTTTACTGCACTCTACTGTACTCTAGTCTGTACTTTACTGCACTCTACTGTACTCTTCTTTCCTGTACTTTACTGTACTCTACTGTACTCTTATCTGTACTTTACTGTACTCTAGTCTGTACTTTACACAGTACCGTCCGTCCTCCTGCGGTCTCGTCCTCTGCTGTTGTTTTATTTCCTGTTTTATATTCAGCCCATTTGGTGGAAGAGGTTTCTTCACAGCCCACGGGTCTCTGATGGGTTTCCATTAAGACCAGTGGGTCGGTGCTGTCACGCCAGCCGATCTGGGGGAGACCCCGTTACACGTCCACACCTCGTTAACTTTCAGAGGTCATGTACAGGAGAGAGTCGCTGCTGCCTCACATGACTCTGATCATCTGTGTGCAGACAGAGATCAGCTGTGAGCAAAGTTCACTCTGAATGAAACCAGAAGGAAAACGACCAGTTTCACTGTCGGCCCACAGCTCTGAGCTGGAACCCACGACCACTGATAGCACCACACCGTCACACCTGCTCCCTGTGGAGTCTGGGCTCGGTGTTCGTTTGACCGACACTTCGGACAGACGGCGGCAGGTGCCTCAAACCACGGCTCCGCTGGCCGATCACAGACATGACGTCACCTCATGTTCGTACAGAGGCAGGAAGTGGAGACGTGTCGTCCATCTTTATTTACACTCTACGATCTGAACACGAGCAGTTTGAACTGGACATGTAGTCAGTTGACAGAAAACTCTTTAGACCTCTGATCATTTCAATCACGTTCATTTAAAAGGTTTCTGTACCTTAAATATAAATATCCCATGTTAGGTTTATGTCAGGTCTTCATCAGATAACATTAATAACCTAAGATTGTTTGTGTGCAGTAAAATAAAGCTGAAGTTTGAGCAGTGTAGTTTCAGATCGTGACTTCATGCACGCTGCTCAATGTGAGTCTGAAGCAGCCGACTCGTCATCTCTGCCGTCCTCATCGTCTAATGGCCGAGATATTAAATGACAGTGTGTTTAAATCTTATGGATATGAGGCCAGGCAGTCACGGCCAATACACATCAGTCTGCAGCACATCCTGTTAGCGTTATGAGCTCTCTGCTGCCGTCTGCTCCTCACCTCCATTATATGGCCGCGATGGGCCGGCTTGCCAGGCCCAAATTAAAAGAAGAGCAGCAGAGTCCTTGAAGACGAGGCCTTGTCGATAGAAATTAGACTAAGTGTTGTCATTAATATTTCCCCGCTCGGGCTAATGTCTGCATCGTAATGTTGAGAACAGGATCCACCCTCGGTATCTGCTGAGCGAGGCTCTTTAGGGAGTCTGAGGAAACCTTAATGTGTCCAGAGATAAAGACAGAAGTGTAGATGTGGAGAGAGTTCCTGCTGAGGTTCCTTCACTGTGGAGACGAGCTGGAGCAGAAGGTTCAGTCTTCACCCGTCCATCAGAGAACCTCTGGATTCTCTGTCTGATTTCACCTCTGGGACTTTTATCTAGTTTATTAAATCTCTTTAACTGAAGAGGATTTTATTGCTGTGATGATGCTCAAACTGTTTCACTCCTCTGAGACACTAAATCCTGACTGATCAATGTAACCAGGCCAACATCTGTTGGATTATTTATTTTCAGCCCCTGACACTATTTAAAGATGGACGTCATCTGGTTTTAATTAAACTATATGATATAGAAATGGGCTGAGACGTCCTGATTGACAGATGAGACTGACTTGTGATTGGTTGAGATCCGCCTCGGTGCCACAGCTCCACTGACATCCAATGACATCATCACCACAAGATGGCAGCCTTCGAATGTGAGATATTGTAGCTTCATTTCTGTTCAGTGGGAGGATGTGGAGCTGTGTCGGCCATCTTTCTTTACAGTCTGTGGTCGGCCTGTGGAATGAAGCGTGAAACCAGTCCAAGGAAATGGTGACTAACTTCAGAAGGATTTCCTTTTGTGTCAGGGTTTCGGTGACGGCTCCATCCTGCCTGAAGACCTTCTCCGGGAAGAAGAGGAGGAGGAGGAGCCAGAGCTTATCCTGGATGGAGGTCTGCCTCGCTACGCCACCTCCTCCCTGACTTTTGACCTCCTGCCTGTAGAAGAGGGTAGGGAGATGGCTGTGGACGAGGAGGAGATGAAGACGACTGAAGAAAGAGAAGAGGAGAAGATGGACTCTCTCTCCAGGAAACCTCCCCCGTCATGGGAGGAGTGGAGGCTCACCTCCTCCAGCCGAGGTCGACCAGAGGAGGTGAGAGGTTCCCTGTATCTGAGGATTTAAACTCCACATGTCCTCCATGTTCATGTCTGCTCACACTCTAATATCTGCTCACACTCGATTATCTGCTGTCCTCACTCTCCCTCATCTAGAAACATGACCTCTCGTCCACTAGTCCTTTCCTCTGCCGACCCCTGAGGGTCACAACATGGAGGATTACATGTTACCTCACAAGAGCTTCCTGCTTGCAACATGCTCATTTCATTATTATCTGACCTGAGAACTCGGGTTCTGAATAAGTCACAGATCTCTGTACTGAGTTCTTCTGGAGAGACGTCCTGATCTGAAAATGGGTTTAATATACAGACACTGTGTATAAGTATATGAGTCGTAGTTTTACTTTGGCAAACTTGATGTCCAGTTCAAAATAAACCCAAGTTCATCGAGACCCGACAGGCAGCTGGTTCTTCATGACCTTCTCGACCTAATCCAGCAGAACCAAGACCTGAACCAGCTCACACCATCAACTTTCTGAAGAGTTCGGTTCTCATGTGATTGGTTGTTTCAGAGCTGGAGTCAGAAGCAGGATGACGAGCAGATGTCAGAGCGAGAAAGTATCGTGTCTGAAGGAAACCAGATCCTGGGTGAGACTCTCACTTCATACTGTTTGACCTGGTTGAAGAGTACAGGTGTGTGTCTGACATCCAACTAACTGTCTGTCTGTAACTGTCTGTCTGTATCTGTCTGTCTGTCTGTCTGTCTGTCTGTATCTGTCTGTCTGTCTGTCTGTCTGTCTGTCTGTCTGTATCTGTCTGTCTGTCTGTCTGTGTCTGTCTGTCTGTCTGTCTGTCTGTGTCTGTCTGTCTGTCTGTCTGTCTGTCTGTCTGTCTGTCTGTCTGTCTGTCTGTCTGTCTGTCTGTCTGTCTGTCTGTCTGTCTGTCTGTCTGTCTGTCTGTCTGTGTCTGTCTGTCTGTATCTGTCTGTCTGTATCTGTCTGTCTGTATCTGTCTGTGTCTGTCTGTCTGTCTGTATCTGTCTGTGTCTGTCTGTCTGTCTGTCTGTCTGTCTGTCTGTCTGTCTGTCTGTCTGTCTGTCTGTCTGTCTGTCTGTCTGTCTGTCTGTCTTCCAGACTTCAGAGACAGTGAAGCAGACTCGGAGCTCACTCTGACAGACACCGACACAGAGTCAGTATCAACTCGTCCCCTCTTCATCTTCTCCTCTAGATCTTCTCCTCATGTCCGTCTCCTCCTCTCCTTCTCCTTCTCTCTGTCTCCTCCTCTTCGTCTTCATCTCCTCTTTTTCGCCCCCTCTTCTCCTCCTCTTTTTGTTCCATTGAACAATCCTCTGTCTCCCTCTGCTGGTAGAACCGGTGGTAGCATATTTAATTTTTGAATGAGTTTAAATGATATTCTATATCATATATTATATTTATATCATTTCAACTAATTTAGTTATTATGATTAATATTCTCTTCCTGTGCAGGATGATTGACATGGGGAGGAGGAAGAGGCGGACCCAGGGAGGAGCCTCTCTACCAATCAGAGGAGGCCACAGGTAAGAATTGTGCTTCACCTCCGTCTCATTAAAACAGCGAATGTAGAAACCTACAGCTCACTGTGTGTGTGTGTGTCTGTGTGTGTGTGTGTGTGTGTTCACAGGAATCTTCCTGAACGAGAGGAGGGGGAGGGAGAGGAAACTCCTGCCTTCAGTCACTGGGGACCCCCCCGCAGGTAAAACCATTTCAGACTGTGTCCACACGGCGTCCTGAATCGTCAGCGTTCATCTCTCCTGTGTCTCCTGATCACCTTTGACCCTGGAGACGAAACCGGTCTAATAACGGTGTTTCTGCCCCGTAGGGTGGAGGTGTGGGCGGAGGAGGACGAGTCCCTGGGCCTGAGCATCGTGGGAGGTCATCACGTCATCAAGCGTCTGAGGAACGGAGAGGAGCTGAAGGGAATCTTCATCAAACAGGTTCTGCCAAAGAGTCCTGCAGACAGGACGCAGTGTCTGAAGACCGGAGACAAGATCCTGGAGGTGGGTCTAATACCTGGAGCTCTGTGGGGACAGCTACAACACCGACGTGGGCGTAACTGAACAGACCTCAGATCTGTTTGTTTCTGGATTTTGTTTTCAGCAGCAAACGTGAAAGTGATGAAACAGACGAATGAACAGCAACAAACATGTTGTGTGTTTTTACATGTTCAGCAGCTTCAGTATTTTCTAAATAATCACAGAAACCCCTTTGTTTGTGTGTTTGTTTGTGTGTGTGTGTGGCTGTGTGTGCGTGCAGGTGTCAGGTGTTGACCTACGAGCTGCCAGTCACGAGGAGGCGGTCAGTGCCATTAAATCAGCTCCGATTCCGATCGTCTTCATCGTCCAGAGTCTGTGTGCGACGCCTCGGGTAGGTACACACACAGCAAAGCTCCAATCAGAGGGGAGGAGTCACAGGGGGGAGGTGGTAGGGGGGGTTACATCATGGCTGTTCTCCTCTGTGAACTCGTCGCTCTGGAGAAAGTTTAAAATCAGATGAAACATCAGGATCAGTGTCGGACAACGAGAGAGATGAGTCACAAACCAGATTCTACAGAGCTTCATTAGATAGGATTCAAATAGGATCCACTGACAGTTCACTGGATCAACTGACAGTTCACTAGATCCAGTGACAGTTAACAGGATCCACTGACAGTTCACTGGATCCAGTGACAGTTAACAGGATCCACTGACAGTTCACTGGATCCACTGACAGTTCACTGGATCCAGTGACAGTTAACAGGATCCACTGACAGTTCATTGGATCCACTGACAGTTCACTGGATCCACTGACAGTTCACTGGATCCAGTGACAGTTAACAGGATCCACTGACAGTTCACTGGATCCACTGACAGTTCACTGGATCCACTGACAGTTCACTGGATCAACTGACAGTTCACTGGATCCACTGACAGTTCACTGGATCCCACTGACAGTTCACTGGATCCACTGACAGTTCACTGGATCCCAGTGACAGTTGACTGGATCCACTGACAGTTCACTGGATCCACTGACAGCTCACTGGATCCCACTGACAGTTCATTGGATCCCAGTGACAGTTCACTGGATCCAGTGACAGTTCACTGGATCCCACTGACAGTTCACTGGATCCACTGACAGTTCACTGGATCCAGTGACAGTTCACTGGATCCCACTGACAGTTCATTGGATCCCAGTGACAGTTCACTGGATCCAGTGACAGTTCACTGGATCCACTGACAGTTCACTGGATCCACTGACAGTTCACTGGATCCCACTGACAGTTCAGTGGATCAACTGACAGTTCACTGGATCCACTGACAGTTCACTGGATCCCAGTGACAGTTCACTGGATCCCTGTGACAGTTGACTGGATCCACTGACAGTTCACTGGATCCCAGTGACAGTTGACTGGATCCACTGACAGTTCACTGGATCCACTGACAGCTCACTGGATCCCACTGACAGTTCATTGGATCCCAGTGACAGTTCACTGGATCCACTGACAGTTCACTGGATCCAGTGACAGTTCACTGGATCCCACTGACAGTTCACTGGATCCACTGACAGTTCACTGGATCCAGTGACAGTTCACTGGATCCCACTGACAGTTCATTGGATCCCAGTGACAGTTCACTGGATCCACTGACAGTTCACTGGATCCACTGACAGTTCACTGGATCCACTGACAGTTCAGTGGATCAACTGACAGTTCACTGGATCCACTGACAGTTCACTGGATCCCAGTGACAGTTCACTGGATCCCTGTGACAGTTGACTGGATCCACTGACAGTTCACTGGATCCAGTGACAGTTCACTGGATCCAGTGACAGTTCACTGGATCCAGTGACAGTTCACTGCAGACAGGAGCTGGTCACAGGTACCTCAGCTGCTGTGATGACACAGTTTAACAGACTGTGTTCTCCTGATGGTTTTAAACGCGTCACTGCAAACTCATATAAGCTCAACGTTGTTTCGACATAAAAGAATAATCAAACTTTCAAACTCTTAGTGGACACACACAAGATACTGTGAATATCTCACTGTACCCCCCCCCCCCCTCTGTGTGTGTGTGTGTGTGTGTCTGTGTGTTCTGTGTGTGTGTGTGTCTGTGTGTAGCCTGTCTCTCTAACAGCTCCCAGCTTCATTAAACACAAAGCGCAGACGATGGCCTCTCTGGTAAGAATCCGTCTCACTTCTGGTCACATGCGCACCCTAACCCGGGTCAGTTGGGTCTTGGTCCTGTCAGGTGTGACCTGACAGCTGTTTACACAGGGAGACGTTACAACTCTACAACACAATGAGGAAACACAAATAAACTCACTAACCCTCACGCTAACAGACCCACACTCAGGGAGCTCAGTGCATGATGGGAGTTCCTGGTCCAGACTCACCTGAGAAGCTTGAACTATGAACTTAACCAGAGGAAGGTTCTGGATCTTAGATCTTCCACAGGTGAGGATCCTCGCCCTGAGGGTTCCACCTCCGGTTCCACTGTTAGAAGCAGAACCTCAGGGAGTCGGCAGTGAGAGACGTGATCTGTGTCATACGAGCTCTTTAAGATACAAGATGTTTTTACATAATCTGTGACTCCAGCAGAGTCCAGCAGGGGGCGCCACAGCCTCATAGACACAGAGACGTGACTCAGGTTCATTTTGTTTATTTCATCTGCAGAGAACCACGCCCCCTCTGAGACAGCCCCCGCCCTACACTCCTCCCAGCCAATCAGAGAACGAGCTGAACTCTGACCTCGAGCAGGCCAAAGGTCAGTGTAACACACACACACACACACACACACACACACACACTGCTGTTCCTCTCTGGCCTCGGTCTCTTCGTTGAACTTCCTTCACGAACACAAGGCTCTGACACTCTGCAGCTGCCGACAGACACACAAACCTCAGCTCAGCAACCAGCTGCAGCTCCACGTCTCTCTAGAGGATCTGAGATCCAGATGTTTCAGGTGATGATGAGTCGGAGTCACGGGGTTGTGAAACAGACGCAGGAGAAGCTGTGTGATGTTGAGGTAAAGCTCAACAAACTGTGTTTGCGAAAACATGGCCCATCAAACCCCCTCCCTGTGGGATTTTATATATAATAATCAATTTATAAAACAAGAATCCGTCCATAAAGCAGAAGAAAATACAAAGTTAAGCACAATGAACGTCGAACTTTTATCAAAGCTTTGAGATTAAAACTGGTTTGCTCGGCCGGCCACCACAAGTGAGTGGCCCGACATGCTCCTCACATGTTCCTCACATGTTCCTCACATGTTGTGTGTAACATGTCCTCGTGAGTCCATGTGAGGAACCAGCAGGACAATGTGTGGAAGCTTCCCAGAGAGCGAGTGGACGTGATGATGAGGTTTCTAACACGTGACGTGAAACCTGAAGAACACAAACATCTCAGGATGAAGAAGAGGAGCCGGACTCCAGTTACCTGGTTGTGTCGACTAGTTTCTGTTCTGATCGTGTTGCTGCGATGAGTGCCTTGCTCTAAGGAACTTTAGCATTAGCACATTAGCATAGGAAGGTTTGCGTCAGTGCAGCAGTGTGGTAACGTGTGCGTTGAGTTGTGCAGGTCCAGGTCAGTGTGTTAACGTGTGTGTTTCTGTCTTTGCAGGACGTGTGTGAAGCAGCTGCTCCGTCATGTTACCTCGGAGGATTTGTGTTTTATCTTTACTTCTTATTTTCTTGGTATTTCTCTGGTTCGGGTTTTTCTCGCTCTCGGTGCGTTTGGTTTGATGCGTGTGAGGCAGGTGGGCAAGGCTGTGTGGGCGGGGCTTGATGTTTTCCAGGCTGCTGGTTGGAGGGTTTAGCTGGTGTTAAGTTTTCTCTGGTCGTGTAGCTTCTGCTGTTGAACTGGTTTAATTTGACAAAAATCACATCTGTCCTGATGATTCTTCAAATCTAATGAGGAAGTCATGTGATTTAGAATTAGTAATAAAGTCCTCAGCTGGGAATCGAACCTGCGTCACTGAGAAACTCACTGATCTATTTATTATCGTCTTGTTTTTATCTTATTTCTTTGATTTACAAAGCAAACCCTAATCTTCTCCTATGAAGCTGTAATGTCACAAAACGTGGAATGAAAATTGAAATGATCACTTGATTAATTTACTTTGTGGTGTTTCCTCCATGTTTGTTCACATTTATCGTCCAAATCCAAATAATCAACGTTACTGAATCAAATGTGATTTTAAAATCTTAGAATATGAAACAATCTCAGTTTCAGAAAAGAGCACAACTCAGATTCAACCTCCGACAGGATATCACACTCCTTTAGTGTAATGTTTAAACTTTACATTTAAATTAAATTAATAAATGTTGTAATTTGTTTTATCAGAGATGCATCTAAAGTTTCTTACAATTTGTTGTTAGAAGATTTTAAATGAGTAAAATTTGAAATGTGTAAATTAAGATGTTATGAAAGTGATAAAACTATTATGATTTCATTAACTTGTTTTCACTGAATAAAACGTTCTGTTAAAATCAACATAAACCAAAGTCTCCACAGATTTATTTCAGATGAATATCTGATATCAATGGAACCAGGACTCAGTCAGTGGAGAGCTCGTTCACACCTGGTTGGTTCAGAGCTCATGAAGCTGAACATTAGATCAGATTCAACTTTGTTGTCATTGCACAGTACAAGTACAAATACAACGAAATGCAGTTTAGCGTCTAACCAGAACTAAATTGACGTCAGACATAATTCCAGTTTTTTCTGTTTCTGTTCATTCATGTGTTTTCTGATGAGACACTTATTTCATGTCAGAGCCTGAAATCCAAAACAGCTCCTCTACTTCGATCCGAGGCTTCAGGTGGAGCAGTTCTGATGATACTAGAATAAGTTTCCCTGTTGTAAGGAGCGACCACAGTTCAAGGATGTTCATGTTCTGATCAGTGAAGCTCCTCAGGTGCTGCTGCCTCCTCTTCTTCTTCTGTCTTTGATTCAGGTTGTTTCTCAGAGCAGAAACCTCCTCCTCTCCTGCAGACGCTGCTCAGCTCTGTTCAGAGACATGACCTCCTGATCGCTCTGTTTACCTCCATCACTTACTCTGACGCAGGAACTCTACACGAGGTTGTGAGTTTGAATCCCAGTCTGACAACCTCTGACCTCCAGCTGCTCAGTGGCAGCAGTGAAGTCAAACTGCAGCCTGATTGTTATTCTACACACACACACACACACACACACAGACACACTCAGTTTCTCTGAAGTTTTTTAAAGTTGTGTCATGGATCTTTGAGGCTCGGCCCACATGACTACGTTTTAGTTTTCGAGCTCATCACTGATTGGTTCGTATCAGTCACATGACTCGACTCCCAGCTGTATATCTTCATGTCATTCCCGCTCTTTAGAAGCTGAACGTTGTGTTAACACTGTGACCTCTCCTGTAGCGCCACCCTCAGGTCAGACTCTACACTGTTTGTCAGGCTCCAGGAACTGGTGTCGCTCCAGTTTGATTAAATAAAGATTAATTTCTGTTCACAGTTCTGACAGAGTTAATTAAATCAGAGTCTGAGGGAAAGTGGGTCGCTGCAGCAGAGTATAAATAGAAACTTCCTTCAGGAAGACGGGATGTTTGTTGGTAATCGTGGGATCAGCTGATAGCTACAGAACTCCACTGCTCTGAGATCAGTTCTTAGTGAAGCCACACGCATTTCTTTTCTATCTCTACAGGTACCAACGTGAAACCTTTAACTTCTGATTTTCATTTGTCAACCTTAACCCTACCTAACCCTAACCTCCAGAAATGTTCTGGATTATTTTAGTGTCCGGGGGGGGGGGGGGTTTGAAGAATTAACAATTATTTTTTTCCATAATTGTTGACCTTTATTTCTATATTTTAAAATGAGGAATCATCAAATATCTGCTGCTTGGAGCACAACTAGGTAATTAACATTTTATCAGGCTGCGCTGTGATTAGACACAACACACACTACAACACACACACATCACCCCCCCTTACACACACAACACACACCCAGCTCCCCCCCCCACACACACCACACCACACACACACACAACACACACAGTTACGATTAAGATTAAGATGCATTTATTAGTCCCAAACACATGCACAGACACACTCATGCAGGTAGGGAAATTTAACCTCTGCTTTTGACCCATCTGGTGCAGGACACACAGAGCAGTGAGCGACCATGTTGGGGGAGTAAGGTGCCTTGCTCAGGGGCACTAGACAGGGTAGGGAGACTCTTGGATTTTTGGACAGATCAATCCAGGTTTCGTCTTTTGTTGTCTCTCCGTGGAGTCGAACCAGAGACCTTCTCTGCCCATAGTCCAAGTTTCTACCACTAGACGCCTCTCCATCACCCCCCCACACACACACACACAACACACACACAACACACAGCACCCCCCACACACAGCACTAACACGTGAGGGACGTGACACATGAAGAACACAAGTATCTGATTGGTTGATTGGATGAACCAGTCCGTCTTCCTGCTGAAAACCAGTTGAACATGAGATCTGTGTGTTTGTGTAAATGATCTTAATCAAGGATTTGGCTCGGTTGTGTTTGATTTGTGACTCATGACGAGGCACGATGAGTGTGTGTGCGTGTGTGTGTGTGTGCGTGCGTGCGTGCGTGCGTGCGTGTGTGTGTGTACTAACTGTTTATTGAAGAGGTTCATTGTGTTTGTACAAATTCATGTGTGTGGATCAATAAGCTTTGATATCAGAACAGTCGGCTCCTGTAGACTCTGATTAATGTGAGTGTGTGGTGCAGATTCAAGTTAACCCCCCCCCCCCACACACACACACACACATACACACACTCATCGTGTGCGTGTTGATTGGATCATTTATGTTTGCTGAAAATGCAAATCTTCAAAGCAGCGGTCTGTTAATTCAGGGACTCATGTCTCCAGGAGCTCCAGGAGTCCCTGAGGAGGAGATCTGAGGAGGTCCTTCACGTCACGTCTTCATGTCTCTGTGGACGTCAGCAGAGAACATTCCTCAGGGTGTGAGGAGGCTGTGGAAGTCCTGGATGAGGCCCAAGGTTTATCCTGAAGGAGAATCCAGATGAAGATGTTGGAGGCTTTGGAAGGAGGTGGTTCCTCAACAATTACATTAGTGAACACATCCAGGAGAACACGAGGATCACAGTGAACACGTGTTCCCTCAGATTGGTTTTGTGGCCACACACTACAATGACAAGAACAGCACAAGCATCCTCCAGGTGGAGGATCCAGTCCTTGATTGACTTGAAGCAAAGGATCTCTTCTGTCTCCTGCTTGACCTTCATATTCAGACAAGGTTTCAGGAATTCATGAATTCCGTTTCAGGGCGCCTGTCTCCAATGACCGAGGTGACTGAGGAAGTGGAAGAAGGTTTTTGATGTTGTTGGTGTTGAAGCTGTTTCCTGACCTGGAGCCGATGGAAGGAGATTCTTGACCCTTCACTGATCCTGGGAATCTTCACTGAGACCTTTCAAATCCTCCAAGATGTTCATCCAAGAGGCTTCTTCAGATCTGAGTGAGGAGAGAGGCTCAGGCATCACAGGTTCCAGGACGGTTTCTCAACTGTGACCGTGGAGACATGAGGTCTAAGTCTCTTATCCTTCACATTCCATGTTGTCTGTTCATCCTCTCTCAGGAGACGCCTGTCGATTCAACATCCAGGAGCAAGAAATCACTAACATCTACATCCACTGAGTTTAAACACCTGGATCAGTCAGTGAGAAGGACCTCCAGAGCTTCTCCAGAGCTTCTCCAGAGCTTCTCCAGAGCTTCTCCAGAGCTTCTCCAGAGTTTGTGATTCACAGCTGAACAACACAGCAGCAGGTTTTCTGCTCAGACTTGTTCAGCATCAGATCCTCCTCATGGTTCAGGAGAGGGGGGGGCAGACACAGACAGGAAGTGACCTGTTACCTCTGCTGCAAAGGTCATGTGATCATGTATATCACCTGACACGTCTTCAGCTCTGATCACCACAAACTCTCTTCACATCTTCGTCTGTGTCTTCTTTGTGTGAGTCAGCTCTTCTTCACCAGAGAGGTTTTAGTTTCTTCATGTTTGTGACCCGTGTTAGAAGCCCCCCCCCCCCCCCCCCCCTCACTCTGTGAATCAGTGGAGGATCCTCTGCTGTTCACACTGATCCTGGATTCAGACTCTATTCAGGAGCTCAGGAGGAGGAGGTGAGTGTGATCCTCCAGAGAAGATCCAGAGACCTGAGGAGCTCAGTGTGAAGCAGCTTCAGATGAGACTGGAACACTGAAGGATTCATTCAACGCAGCAGTAATGATCTGTAAGAAGAGGGGGTGCGCAGAGAGCGAGGAGGGAGAAGAGATTACGATAGAGTGAGAAATATGGATGGGAGAGAGAGGGGAAACAGAGAGAGAGGAAGGGGAGGAGGGGCGAGCCGCAGGAGGAGGAGAGAGAGAGGGAGCGAGAGAGAGAGAGAGTGTAATCGAGGTTGGAGTGTATAACAGAGCTGCTCGTCCCTCACTGCCTCAGTATCAAGGCAGTCAGTACACACACACTCACACAGACACACATGGATTATCTCTGAGTGTGAAGACTGAAGTATGGACGATGCTGCCACCGGGTTCGTATGCTCTCTCACTGTGTGTGTGTGTGTGTGTGTGTGTGTGTGTGTGTGTGTGTGTGTGTGTGTGTGTGTGTGTGTGTGTGTGTGTGTGTGTGTGTGTGTGTGTGTGTGTGTGTGTGTGTGTGTGTGTGTGTGTGTGTGTGTGTGTGTGTGTGTGTGTTCTGGTGGTTTCGTTGCTGCCTCAGCGTGAGCAGCTGAGCTGTGTGTTTGTGTTTTTTCCTCTCAGTGTATCCAGTCCAGGTAGAGGTCACCTTTATGTCTGTGTGTGTCTGTCTGCTCCAAAAACACACACACACACACAGAAGCACTCAACAAAACAATGCAGCGTATCCCTTATGTGTAGAAATCTGCACCCACCTGTTTCTCTCTGTGTGTGTGTGTGTGTTGATGACGAGTGCAGAGTGACTTAATTGGCGGCTCCCCAGGTTATGCTGCATCGCTCATTCAGCCTCCTGACACACACACACACACACACACATTGAATCTCTGTCTATGTGTATTTGTGTTTGTGAGCTTGAAGCTGAAACATTCGTTCTTTACAAACTGAACGTCCAGGTTCTGTTTCACAAGTGAAACCTTTCAGCAGTTTGTCATGAAGCTCAGATGTTCAGATGACGACGGCAGCAAGTCCAAGAATCTTTATTCAGATTTTATTACCTTTAAAGAACACCATAATAAACACCAAAATATAACACAATGATATTTTGTCCAGCCACCTTCTTGTACATTTAATGTCCTGATCAAGCTCCCAGTCGAGCTCCTACTCTCTCTCCTACTCTCTCTCCTACTCTCTCTCCTACTCTCGCTCCTACTCTCTCTCCTACTTTCTCTCCTACTCTCGTTCCTACCCTCGTTCCTACCCTCGCTCCTACTCTCTCTCCTACTCTTGTTCCTACCCTCGCTCCTACTCTCTCTCCTACTCTCTCTCCTACTCTCTCTCCTACTTTCTCTCCTACTCTCGTTCCTACCCTCGTTCCTACTCTCTCTCCTACTTTCTCTCCTACTCTCGTTCCTACCCTCGTTCCTACCCTCGCTCCTACTCTCTCTCCTACTCTTGTTCCTACCCTCGCTCCTACTCTCTCTCCTACTCTCGCTTCTACTCTCTCTCCTACTTTCTCTCCTACTCTCGTTCCTCCCCTCGTTCCTACCCTCGCTCCTACTCTCTCTTCTACTCTTGTTCCTACTCTCGCTCCTACTCTCTCTCCTACTCTGTCTCCTACTCTCGCTCCTACTCTCGCTCCTACTCTCTCTCCTACTTTCTCTCTCCTACTCTCGTTCCTACTCTCTCTCCTACTCTCGCTCCTACTCTCTCTCCTACTTTCTCTCCTACTCTCGTTCCTACCCTCGTTCCTACCCTCGCTCCTACTCTCTCTCCTACTCTTGTTCCTACTCTCGCTCCTACTCTCGCTTCTACTCTCTCTCCTACTCTCGCTCCTACTCTCGCTCCTACTCTCTCTCCTACTCTCTCTCCTACTTTCTCTCTCCTACTCTTGTTCCTACTCTCGTTTCTACTCTCTCTCCTACTCTTGTTCCTACTCTCGTTCCTACTCTCTCTCCTACTCTTGCTCCTACTCTCTCTCCTACTTTCTCTCCTACTCTTGTTCCTACTCTTGTTCCTACTCTCTCTCCTACTCTCGCTCCTACTCTTGCTCCTACTCTCTCTCCTACTTTCTCTCCTACTCTTGTTCCTACTCTCTCTCCTACTCTCGCTCCTACTCTCTCTCCTACTTTCTCTCCTACTCTCGTTCCTACCCTCGTTCCTACCCTCGCTCCTACTCTCTCTCCTACTCTTGTTCCTACCCTCGCTCCTACTCTCTCTCCTACTCTTGTTCCTACTCTCGCTTCTACTCTCTCTTCTACTCTCTCTCCTACTCTCGCTCCTACTCTCGCTCCTACTCTCTCTCCTACTCTCTCTCCTACTTTCTCTCTCCTACTCTTGTTCCTACTCTCGTTTCTACTTTCTCTCCTACTCTTGTTCCTACTCTCGTTCCTACTCTCTCTCCTACTCTCGCTCCTACTCTGTTCCTACGCTCGTTCCTACTCTCGCTCCTACTCTCGCTCCTACTCTCGTTCCTACTCATGCTCCTACTCTCGCTCCTACTCTGTTCCTACTCTCGTTCCTACTCTCGCTCCTACTCTCGTTCCTACTCATGCTCCTACTCTCGCTCCTACTCTCGCTCCTACTGTCCCTCCTACTCATGCTCCTACTCTCGCTCCTACTCTCGCTCCTACTCTCGCTCCTACTCATGCTCCTACTCTCGCTCCTACTCTCGCTCCTACTGTCCCTCCTACTCATGCTCCTACTCTGTTCCTACTCTCGTTCCTACTCTCGCTCCTACTCTCGTTCCTACTCATGCTTCTACTCTCGCTCCTACTCTCGCTTCTACTCTCTCTCCTAATCTCTCTCCTACTCTCTCTCCTACTCTCGCTCCTACTCTCTCTCCTACTCTCGCTCCTACTCTCTCTCCTACTCTTGTTCCTACTCTCTCTCCTACTCTCGTTCCTACTCTCGCTCCTACTCTCTCTCCTACTCTTGTTCCTACTTTCGTTCCTACTCTCGCTCCTAATCTCTCTCCTAATCTCTCTCCTACTCTCGCTTCTACTCTCTCTCCTACTCTCGCTCCTACTCTCGCTCCTACTCTCTCTCCTACTCTCTCTCCTACTTTCTCTCTCCTACTCTTGTTCCTACTCTCGTTTCTACTCTCTCTCCTACTCTTGTTCCTACTCTCGTTCCTACTCTCTCTCCTACTCTTGCTCCTACTCTCTCTCCTACTTTCTCTCCTACTCTTGTTCCTACTCTTGTTCCTACTCTCTCTCCTACTCTCGCTCCTACTCTTGCTCCTACTCTCTCTCCTACTTTCTCTCCTACTCTTGTTCCTACTCTCTCTCCTACTCTCGCTCCTACTCTCTCTCCTACTTTCTCTCCTACTCTCGTTCCTACCCTCGTTCCTACCCTCGCTCCTACTCTCTCTCCTACTCTTGTTCCTACCCTCGCTCCTACTCTCTCTCCTACTCTTGTTCCTACTCTCGCTTCTACTCTCTCTTCTACTCTCTCTCCTACTCTCGCTCCTACTCTCGCTCCTACTCTCTCTCCTACTCTCTCTCCTACTTTCTCTCTCCTACTCTTGTTCCTACTCTCGTTTCTACTTTCTCTCCTACTCTTGTTCCTACTCTCGTTCCTACTCTCTCTCCTACTCTCGCTCCTACTCTGTTCCTACGCTCGTTCCTACTCTCGCTCCTACTCTCGCTCCTACTCTCGTTCCTACTCATGCTCCTACTCTCGCTCCTACTCTGTTCCTACTCTCGTTCCTACTCTCGCTCCTACTCTCGTTCCTACTCATGCTCCTACTCTCGCTCCTACTCTCGCTCCTACTGTCCCTCCTACTCATGCTCCTACTCTCGCTCCTACTCTCGCTCCTACTCTCGCTCCTACTCATGCTCCTACTCTCGCTCCTACTCTCGCTCCTACTGTCCCTCCTACTCATGCTCCTACTCTGTTCCTACTCTCGTTCCTACTCTCGCTCCTACTCTCGTTCCTACTCATGCTTCTACTCTCGCTCCTACTCTCGCTTCTACTCTCTCTCCTAATCTCTCTCCTACTCTCTCTCCTACTCTCGCTCCTACTCTCTCTCCTACTCTCGCTCCTACTCTCTCTCCTACTCTTGTTCCTACTCTCTCTCCTACTCTCGTTCCTACTCTCGCTCCTACTCTCTCTCCTACTCTTGTTCCTACTTTCGTTCCTACTCTCGCTCCTAATCTCTCTCCTAATCTCTCTCCTACTCTCGCTCCTACTCTCTCTCCTACTCTCGCTCCTACTCTCTCTCCTACTCTTGTTCCTACTCTCTCTCCTACTCTCGTTCCTACTCTCGCTCCTACTCTCTCTCCTACTCTTGTTCCTACTTTCGTTCCTACTCTCTCTCCTACTCTCGCTCCTACTCTCTCTCCTACTCTCGCTCCTACTCTCTCTCCTACTCTTGTTCCTACTCTCTCTCCTACTCTCTCTCCTACTCTTGTTCCTACTCTCTCTCCTACTCTCGTTCCTACTCTCGCTCCTACTCTCTCTCCTACTCTTGTTCCTACTTTCGTTCCTACTCTCGCTCCTAATCTCTCTCCTACTCTCTCTCCTACTCTCGTTCCTACTCTCGCTCCTACTCTCTCTCCTACTCTTGTTCCTACTTTCGTTCCTACTCTCTCTCCTAATCTCTCTCCTAATCTCTCTCCTACTCTTGTTCCTACTCTCGCTCCTACTCTCTCTCCTAATCTCTCTCCTACTCTTGTTCCTACTCTCGCTCCTACTCTCTCTCCTGGTCACGCCCCTGAACTCTCGTTACCTGTGATGATCAACATGAATTTACAAACGTTTATAACATAGGTTGTAAATGGGATCACATGATGACACATTGAATCATGAGTGGTCAGCTGCTGTGTGACTCATCATAGACATGCGACTCTGAATCAAACCAAACATCAGAGAGATAAGATCGACATGAAATGACAGAAACAACTTTACAAACATTTAATCGTCTACTTGGATTTGAGTTTGGTCCATGTCCCATCTGCTAACATGGAGGAGGAGTTAATGACATTTAAAGCAGCCAGCCACCAGGGGGCGATCAAAACTCTTCAGTTCTCGATATAATCCTGGAACTGTTTGGTTCTCGTGTTGTCGCTGAAGCCGATTAAAACTCAACTAACGTCAGCTGATCTGTGGCTCTGGTCTGCTGCCTTCAGTCGGTTGTTATCTGGACCAGTTCGGGCTGTGGGGAGTAGATGTGTGTGTGTGTGTGTGTGTCTGTGTGTCTGTGTGTGTCTAAGTGTGTGTGTGTGTGTGTGTGTGTTGCAGCAGCAGGCTGAGCTACTGTTGCATTGCAGTGACCTCCAGGAGCGACTGCAGCACTGCTTCATACTGAGGGAGGAGACACATCTTTTGCGCCTCCTGCTCCTCCTCCTTCTGTCCTTCACTCCTTGTGACTTCAGCTCTCACACTTTTCTGTGCTGCACAAAAACACACAGGTAAACAAACACACACAGGTAAACCATAGCTCCTGACCCTGCAGCGTGGCTGACACTCACACTTACACACTCGTCAGACTGTGTGTAAGTGTGAGTGATGCTCGCACACCTTGTGTCACATCAGCACAAAATATTAAATCTACGTGTCGCTGTCGGCTCGTACGATGCTTGGAAGAAAAGGACAATGACTTAAACTGCTGAGCGAACACTTCAGACCGTGTGTGTGTGTGTGCGTGTGTGTGTGTGTGTGATAGGTAACTGTGATTAGCGTGTCTCACCTTGCCATCACCTTGTTCTTCTGTGCAGACACACAAACACACACACTTACTTCATGTCCCTGATTCGATTGATTGTTGGTTTCACTTCATGACTTTGACAGTCAGCTCGTTGAAATCACGAGGGAGGGGCTGAGATCACCGAGTCAGAAACCGGAGACTTCGATCTGAAAACCAACGAGAACCCAGAGAACCATCGTGACTGATGAGACACAAACCCCCCCGACACACACAAATAAAACAGGAAACACTAACCCAACAAACAGGAAGTTCACTGAAGAGACAGACACTGTGCGTGTGTTTGTGTGCGTGTGTGTGTGTATTTCAGCCTCTACTCGGGTCATTCTGCACATTAGCAGCTCCTACTAGAACATGGTGATTCATTCTAACACACACACATCACACACACACACACACACACACACACAGCTGGAGGAAACTTACTTTCTCTGCCATTGTATTCACATGTGTTGCATGATTTACTGGGACAAGTCACCTTGCTCGCGGCACATTAACACACTGCAGGGTTGTGTTCGTCAGTGTGTGTCAGACTGACTCAACGCTGTCGACACACTGCAGGGTGTGTGTGTGTGTTTGTTGCATTCATATGCCTCTACTCTGCAGTCTTACCTGGAGTAACATTATTTTTAGTGGATGACCTCTAATCCAGATGTTGTACACACAGAGAACTTGATGTTTGTTGTGTGTGTGTGTGTGTCTGTCTCTCTGCATGAGGACGATCACAGTCAACACAAAGTGTCCAACACCAGAATGAACCAGGGAACTGTTTCTTCTGTCAGTCACATGATTTATTCACATTTAAAAATCACATGACGCTGGCAACAACCGACTGGTAGAACATGCTCAGGAGTTTGTTGCAGATGTTGAAGGACCTCAACCTCCTCAGGAAGTGGAGCCGGCTCTGACCCTTTTTGTAGACCATGTCCTGGATGTGGACCCGACCCGGTCACGGTACCAAGGTCTAGAGAAACCCGTCTCCACCTCTTTAGAACTGAAGCCAAAATATCTCCAATACAAACACTGCCATCTTGTGGTGATGACATCATTTGTCTGTGTCAGTCTGTGCAGCAGTGATCTTGGGGTGGAGCCGTGATATAGAAGCCCCGCCCATACACATGCTCGACCAATCAGGAGTCGGTCTCAGCTGACAAACTGAGGAACTTTACCATCATGAACAGAAACACCTGAACAAACATCTGAGATGAGAACGAGCCGAACGTGAATCTGTGTTCCTCAGGATTCAGTTCGAGCTGATCATCTCTGTCGTGTGTGAACATGTTTGTTCAGTTTCACAGTTCCTCCTCCTGTTCCTCCTCCTCTGTCCTACCATGAGTCTCTTTTCATTTATTTACCTATTTTCCACAGTTTTGTCTGTTTTCTGTTCTGTTTTCTCAGAAAGAGAAACCAAGTAAAAAACTTCTTAATGAGACGTTTTGTTTTTGTGATTTTCGCTCTCCCCCTGACATTTCCTCTTCCTCTTCTTCTTCCTCTTCCTCTCTCTCTTCCTCTTCCTCTTGCTGCTGCAGAGCGCTGGTGTGAGCGATACGGAGACCTGCAGGGGGAGCTGTTGTGCGTGGAGGTGGAGAAGGAGCGTCAGGGTCTGGGTCTCAGTCTGGCAGGAAACAGGGATCGCTCCCTCCTCAGCATCTTCGTGGTCGGACTCAGTCCTGGAGGAGCCGCGGCTCGAGACGGACGCATCCGGGTGGGAGACGAACTGCTGGAGGTGAGAAACGTGTCCCCTGCTGTATGACATCACGTGACATCCCATCAGATCATGTGACATGAAGTCACATGACGAACATGAGATAAACCACGCCACAACATCTGTAAACAAGTGAGCAAGTAGCCATGTGTCAGAGAGAGAGAGAGAGGCTGGACATTTTCTCCATGTGTGTCTCTGCCTCGCTCGCCCCTTCTCCTCACAGCTGTGTCACAGACGCCAGGAAAAATAGATTCTGAGGAACAAATACACAACACACACTACAACACGTACACAACACACATACACACACATACATGTGAGTCTGGTGGAATCAGTGACTTTAAAGTGAGGATCTTTCACACTTGTGTAAATATATAAACGTTCTCTGTTTTTTTTTTGGCAGATCAACAACCAGATTCTTTATGGGCGGAGTCACCAGAACGCGTCGGCCATCATTAAGAGCGCCGGCTCCAGGGTGAAACTCATCCTGCTCAGGTAGGACTGCAAGGCATTCTGGGAATTCAGGGAAAACAGGTGCATCTGTTTAAAGGCGTCGTCGGTTTGTCTGAGCTTGTGAACAAGAAGACGTCTGAGACAGGAGACGTAATAAAGCAGTTTCTCATTGGTTCACAACGTGATGCAGTCAAGTTTGTTCCTTTATTTACAGTTTGTGGAGCACGTTAGCACGTTAGCACGTTAGCTCCTCAAAGAAACCAATGCTAAGGCCTCTTGTGTTAGCAGCTAGTTGTGGCTGTGCAGCCACAAGCTGCGTTTATTAGCAAGTTACCTTGAATTGAATCTGGAAAGTGTCTTTTACAGATGTTTCTACTTGAGTATGGACCATGTCCAGTTTGGATCAGGTCTCTTCAGGACCTCAGACACACCTGATGTTCACTCTTTGTTCTTCTTCACGCCCTCATTAGTTCTGTCGCTCTTCAACATGAGCATTAAACAGGATTAATCCAAGTCACAGAGAGAACAAGGTGAGAGCTGGTGTCTCCTTGTCCCTCCGTCAGTGGAGCAGGCTGGAGACTCAGAGGGAGGAGCTGAGGGAGGAGCTGAGGGTGGAGCTGAGGGAGGAGCTGAGGGTGGAGCTGAGGGAGGAGCTGAGGGAGGACCTGAGGGTGGAGCTGAGGGAGGAGCTGAGGGAGGAGCTGAGGGTGGACCTGAGGGTGGGGCTGAGGGTGGGGCTGAGGGAGGAGCTGAGGGAGGAGCTGAGGGAGGAGCTGAGGCTGGAGCTGAGGGTGGACCTGAGGGAGGAGCTGAGGGAGGAGCTGAGGGTGGACCTGAGGCGGGACCTGAGGGAGGACCTGAGGGAGGAGCTGAGGGTGGGGCTGAGGGTGGGGCTGAGGGAGGAGCTGAGGGAGGAGCTGAGGGAGGAGCTGAGGGTGGAGCTGAGGGTGGAGCTGAGGGAGGAGCTGAGGGGGGAGCTGAGGGAGGAGCTGAGGGGGGAGCTGAGGGTGGAGCTGAGGGAGGAGCTGAGGGTGGAGCTGAGGGGGGAGCTGAGGGTGGAGCTGAGGGAGGAGCTGAGGGGGGAGCTGAGGGAGGAGCTGAGGGAGGAGCTGAGGGTGGAGCTGAGGGTGGAGCTGAGGGAGGAGCTGAGGGGGGAGCTGAGGGCGGCCTCATTAAGAGTTTCCTCCGTCATTTCTCCTTCAGACAGGATTTACTCCAGCGGTCGATGAGGAGACCTGAGTTTCTCTCTTGTCTGCAGTTGATCCTGTTTTTATTCATTAGGGAGTCTCCAGAGGAGGTGGTGGGGGGGGGGGGGGGAGGAGACTCCTCCTTGTTCCTGTTGCTCTGTTTGACCAGATGCTCGTTTATATGAAAGTTGAGTCTCCGTGAGCAGCTCGTCCACCTCTGCCCTGAGTTTTGTCTGTCAGGCTACAAACAGGCTGTTGCCTTGTTGGTAGATGTTGTGTTTAACTGATCGTGTCTTACACCGTCCGTCTGAAGCTGACGTAGTTTTTCCTCCTCATTGTGTGTAAATTCATATTCCTGCCTTTTCTAGACCCAATGACACGTTATACTTTATCACAAACATGTGAAGAATTCTGGCTGAACGCTCGCTGAGGACAGAATCTCGTTAAAGTCGTGTCCACCGGCCGCAGCTGGATGATTAATCTGTGGGTAAAGGTCGCCACGGCAATGAACCATGGGATGTCGACAGGGCCCGAGCCTCCCGACACATCGCCATGGAAACGGGGGGGGGGGGGGGTTCAGTGTCCCTGCTGGTGGAACCGTCTCGATCACTTTGTCTTTGGACTGGAGACTTTCAAAGAGAAATGAGGTGAAGAGACGTGATCCTCTGTGAATTGAGTCAGATCATCAGAGCTGTATATCTATAGATCAGGTTGAGTCGAGCTGTTTTCATGTGGTCGCCTGTTGGTGGCGTCGTTTCCTCTGTAGTCTGACCTTCTCCACATTGACCTGTTGACCTTGACCTCACCGATGATCTGAGGTTCATCAGAAACTGAACTTAATTCACGACAAACCTCCTGCTGTGTTGTGTGTCTAAGTCGATGTGTCTGTGGTTGTGTCAGTTGTGTCATTGCAGCTGTCCTGTGTGTGTGTGTCTGTGTGTATCAATGTTAAAACTAATGAAATGAACAATGTTCTATTATCATGATGCAGCTAATTCTGATCTCATCCCCTTATCCCCCCCCCCTCCCCCCACCCTCTGTAGAAGTGAAGATGCTATAAACCAGATGGCTGTCCACCCTTTCCCTCCTCCCCCTCCTCCCCCTGTGCTCAGCCCTGAGGTAACGACACACACACCTGAACACAAATACACAAACACACACACACAGACACCCACAGATACACACACAAGGCCAGAAGTATGTGGACACCATTGAGCACAGTTCAGCAACTTTAATGTGAATATTGTTAAATCAACACTGTAACTTTCACTGAGCAACATCGCCCTCTGCAGGGCGTCTTTCCAGCTGCCCCTGGTGTCCCCGCCCCCTCAGAAGGGCCGTGCCCCCCCGACAGCCTGGCGCTCCCCCCGCCACCACCATCCTCCTCCTCCTCTTCATCGTCTGAGACAACGGCGAGCCTGCCTCCCACTCACCTGTGCGGTGAAGCTGAGGTGGTAACCGGGACGGACCCGTCGCCACCGGACCAGACGTACGATGAGGCCGAACGCAGCCACAGGACCAGAGGCAGCGTGAGCGCCCCCCAGAGTCTGAGGGAGGCCAACACCCTCAGAAAGGTGCTGCCCTCGCCCGTCTGCTCGTTAATGAACTCTTACCTCCGAGGATCCTGATTGGTCCGAGCCATTGACCGTAATTAACGATGGACGACATCACAGCTCCCATAAGTTCAGCCAAATCATCTGACCGCCCCCTGGTGGCTGGCAGCAGTATAGGTCATAATTTGAATCAGGGATATTCTACCGAGAGATGCGTCGTCCGTCTTTATTTCCAGTCAATGCTCCGAACCACTGGGGTTCAGACACTGGGATCGTCTGGAGTCTGGAGTCATGAACTCTAGTGAGAATCCGCTTTGAACCACAAACGTCTCGTTTTAAACCTCCACTGAAAAATTCAATTTTAGACTAAACAAGGATTTAACCCACAACAGATTTGATCTGGTTCACCACAAAACATGGACTGTTGACACGAGGACATGTTTGTTGAGTGTGTTGGTGAAACGTGTTCAACTTTGACCTCATCCGCTCCAACTTTACATTAGAGTTTAATCTGAGTTAATTCAGTGTCAAAGATGAAACCACTCACTTCCTGGTTTGAATCATCAGTTACTTTTTTAAAGTGAAAACTTTCTCAGACTCTGTTTTAGTCTAAATGTCCCAGAAACCTGTTTCTACCACAGATCAGAACAATGTGTGTGTGTGTGCATGTGTTTGCGTGTGTGTGCGTGTGCGTGTGTGTGTGTGTGTGTGTGCGTGTGTGTGTGTGTGTGTGTGCGTGTGCGTGTGTGTGTGTGTGTGTGTGTGTGTGTGTGTGTGTGTGTGTGTGTGTGTGTGTGTGTGTGTGTGTGTGTGTGTGTGTGTGTGTGTGTGTGTGTGTGTGTGTGTGTGTGTGTTTCCTGCAGAGACAAAAGGAGTCCCCAGTTACCGAGCTGCAGGCCCCCCGGGCGTTGCTGGAGCACCAGGTAACAGCAGAACCAGAAATCAGGTCCATCCTCAATCATTTGATGATATAATAGTTTTTTATGAATTTGTGTGTGGTGTGGTGTGTGTGTCTCCAGTCCTGCAGGTCGTTCAGCAGCTCCAGTAAACAGACAGCAGCTGCTCCTCTGATCAGCCCTGACCTGGAGACTGTTAACAGAGGTACACACACTCGGTGCTGATGATGATGATGATGATGAAGAACATTATAGATTCATGTCTGAATAATAGAATGTTTCTCCTCAGACCCGTCGTGCTGTGCCGTGGTTCCTGGTCAGGAAATGATCTTAGAAATATGTAAAGGTCGATCGGGACTTGGACTGAGTATAGTGGGAGGAAGAGACACACAGCTGGTAACACACACACACAGACACACAAACATCTCACTCTCACTCTCACTCTCTCTCTCTCACTCTCTCTCTCACTCTTTCACTCTCTCACTCTCTTTCTCTCTCTTTCTCTCTCTCACTCTCTCTCTCTCTCTCTCTCTCTCTCTCTCCACCAGGATGCCATAGTGATCCATGAGGTGTATGAGGAAGGAGCCGCAGCCAGAGACGGTCGCCTGTGGGCAGGAGACCAGATACTGGAGGTGACTGATCCTCTTCATCTTCATCTTCATCTTCATGTTCTGCTCAGATTAGTGTAGTTTGGTTTAAACCTCTCACTGTTGACATGACACACATTCCATTGCTAAGTTTATTCTATGGAAGTTGTCTGATCCAGCAGTAAATCAAATAAACCTTCAGCTTCATGTGAGATCATCTCAGTGAAGTTTGTCCTCCAGCTTCTTCTTCACGTCGCCTGAGAGACTTTCATCACAAATGAACCTGTGACCCTGAAGTCACACAACCACCACGAACAAGAGGACAAACCAAAACCATCACAGTCACTCAAACACAATGTCTCCCCCTGCTGGACAGACACTGATGATACAGTCTCTTCTGTGTTTGTGTGTTTGTGTGTGTGCGCACTCAGGTCAACGGGGTCGACCTCCGGGGAGCGTCCCACGAGGAGGCGATCGCCGCCCTGCGTCAGACGCCAGCTAAGGTTTGCCTGACGGTGCTGAGGGACGAGGCTCAGGACCGAGACGAGGACAACCTGGACATGTTCCAGGTGGAGCTGCAGAAGAGGAGCGGCAGAGGACTGGGACTCAGCATCGTCGGGAAGAGGTCCGCCTGAAACCAGTCACACCAGCACCACCTGCAGGACACTGTCTGTTACTGCTGGATGGATGTAATGTGTGTGTGTGTGTGTGTGTGCGTGTGCGTGCGTGTGTGTGTGTGTGTGTGTCAGGAGTGGCAGTGGTGTGTTTATCTCTGAGGTGGTCAGAGGGGGCGTGGCTCAGCTGGACGGTCGTCTAATGCAGGGAGATCAGATCACGTCAGTGAACGGAGACGACACGCGACACGCCTCGCAGGAAACTGTGGCCGCCATTCTGAAGGTAGCACGCACACACACACAGACACACACACACACACGTACACTCATCAACTTCTGCTGTAACACAAACAACTTTTTCCACAAAGAGGCTCAATATAATCTGTCCAGTGACCGCGTCAGAGGTGTGTGTCTGTCTGTGTGTGTGCCTGTGTGCTTGTCTGTGTGTGTGCCTGTGTGTGTGTCTGTGTGTGTGTGTCTTGCAGTGTGCTCGGGGTCCGGTCCTGTTGGAGCTCGGCCGATTCAAAGCTGCATCCTGGATCTCATCCAGACGTATCTCACAGGGAAGTCAGGTGTGTGTGTGTGTGTGTGTGTGTGTGTGTGTGTGTGTGTGTGTGTGTGTGTGTGTGTGTGTGTGTGTGTGTGTGTGTGTGTGTGTGTGTGTGTGTGTGTGTGTGTGTGTGTGTGTGTGTGTGTGTGTGTGTGTGTGTTTTCATCCATCAGGTACCGAATGGGAAATCAATCACTCACATTGTATTTGTATAGTCCATATTCCCAGTTTGTCTCCTCGTCTTTAACAAGGAGAGACGGACACTAGTCAACAGATGTCCAGAGTAACAGAGAAGATCACAGAGAAGAAATGTGTTACGTAGGATCCATACTCAATATTACAAGAGCTTTGGTAACATTTTAGAGAGAAGAAAATTATCATATAAATACGATAATTATCATAATAATAATAATAATTCTTCTGGCTGCCTCACTTCGTGATATTGTGTCAAGTTGATGACCTGATCTCTGTTTCTCTCAGATGAGTCATGTGAGTGGAGGCAGCTCAGGTGTTGTAGCTCCGCCCCTCACTCAGCCTCCAGCCTCATCTGACCCCCCCGCCTCCAACCTTGTGGCCGTGACCTCCTCCCCGACCTCCTCCATGACCTCCTCCATGACCTCCTCCTTGACCTCCTCCATGACCTCCTCCTTGACCCTGCTCATCAACAACAACGTCACGTCCACCTCTGACATCACTTCCTCCTCTGCCAACAACACAGGTAGAGACCCACAGAATAACCTGAACACAACCTGAACTGAACCTGAACACAACCTCAACACAACCTCAACACAACCTGAACACAACCTGAACACAACCTCAACACAACCTCAACACAACCTGAATATAACCTGAACTGAACCTGAACACAACCTGAACTGAACCTGAACACAACCTGAACACAACCTGAACACAACCTCAACACAACCTCAACACAACCTGAATATAACCTGAACTGAACCTGAACACAACCTGAACACAACCTGAACACAACCTCAACACAACCTCAACACAACCTCAACACAACCTGAATATAACCTGAATATAACCTGAACACAACCTGAACACAACCTGAACACAACCTCAACACAACCTGAACACAACCTGAATATAACCTGAACACAACCTGAACACAACCTGAACTGAACCTGAACACAACCTGAACACAACCTGAATATAACCTGAACACAACCTGAACACAACCTCAACACAACCTCAACACAACCTCAACACAACCTGAACACAACCTGAACTGAACCTGAACACAACATGAACACAACCTCAACACAACCTCAACACAACCTGAATATAACCTGAACTGAACCTGAACACAACCTGAACACAACCTGAACACAACCTGAACACAACCTGAATATAACCTGAATATAACCTGAACACAACCTGAACACAACCTGAACACAACCTCAACACAACCTCAACACAACCTGAATATAACCTGAACACAACCTGAACACAACCTGAACAAAACCTGAACTGAACCTGAACACAACCTGAACTGAACCTGAACACAACCTGAACACAACCTGAACACAACCTGAATATAACCTGAACACAACCTCAACACAACCTCAACACAACCTCAACACAACCTCAACACAACCTGAATATAACCTGAACACAACCTGAACACAACCTGAACACAACCTGAACTGAACCTGAACACAACCTGAACTGAACCTGAACACAACCTGAACACAACCTGAACTGAACCTGAACACAACCTGAACACAACCTGAACACAACCTGAACACAACCTGAACTGAACCTGAACACAACCTGAACACAACCTGAACACAACCTCAACACAACCTCAACACAACCTCAACACAACCTCAACACAACCTCAACACAACCTGAATATAACCTGAACTGAACCTGAACACAACCTGAACACAACCTCAACACAACCTGAATATAACCTGAACTGAACCTGAACACAACCTGAACACAACCTCAACACAACCTGAACTGAACCTGAACACAACCTGAACTGAACCAGAACACAACCTGAACACAACCTGAATATAACCTGAACACAACTCAACACAACCTGAACACAACCTGAACACAACCTCAACACAACCTCAACACAACCTGAATATAACCTGAATATAACCTGAACACAACCTGAACACAACCTGAACACAACCTGAACTGAACCTGAACTGAACCTTAACACAACCTGAACACAACCTGAACACAACCTGAACACAACCTGAACACAACCTGAACACAACCTCAACACAACCTCAACACAACCTGACCACAACCTCAACACAACCTCAACACAACCTCAACACAACCTCAACACAACCTCAACACAACCTGAACATAACCTGAATATAACCTGAACACAACCTGAACACAACCTGAACACAACCTGAACACAACCTGAACATAACCTCAACACAACCTGAACACAACCTCAACACAACCTCAACACAACCTCAACACAACCTCAACACAACCTGAACATAACCTGAACTGAACCTGAACACAACCTGAACACAACCTCAACACAACCTGAATATAACCTGAACTGAACCTGAACACAACCTGAACACAACCTCAACACAACCTGAACTGAACCTGAACACAACCTGAACTGAACCAGAACACAACCTGAACACAACCTGAATATAACCTGAACACAACTCAACACAACCTGAACACAACCTGAACACAACCTCAACACAACCTCAACACAACCTGAATATAACCTGAATATAACCTGAACACAACCTGAACACAACCTGAACACAACCTGAACTGAACCTGAACTGAACCTTAACACAACCTGAACACAACCTGAACACAACCTGAACACAACCTGAACACAACCTGAACACAACCTCAACACAACCTCAACACAACCTGACCACAACCTCAACACAACCTCAACACAACCTCAACACAACCTCAACACAACCTCAACACAACCTCAACACAACCTGAACATAACCTGAATATAACCTGAACACAACCTGAACACAACCTGAACACAACCTGAACACAACCTGAACATAACCTCAACACAACCTGAACACAACCTGAACACAACCTCAACACAACCTCAACACAACCTCAACACAACCTCAACACAACCTCAACACAACCTGAACATAACCTGAACAGATATTGATAAGAAATGATCAGTTTTTATTTCTCACTGAACTGGATAAATATTGCAAGGCCTAATGTATCTCTTGTGTGTGTGTGTGTGTGTGTGTGTGTGTGTGTGTGTGTGTGTGTGTGTGTGTGTGTGTGTGTGTGTGTGTGTGTGTGTGTGTGTGTGTGTGTGTGTGTGTGTGTGTGTGTGTGTGTGTGTGTGCAGGCTCCCGCACAGTGACATTCACACGGGTAAATTCCTCTCACACACGTTTTCCCTCTCATTGGACTCTTTGACCTTTGACCTCTTTCCTCATGGTGTCTACTCGTTTGTAAAGAATATTTTCTTCGCCACCCCCCCCCCCCCCTCTCAGGGCGTCAGTGACTCCCTCGGGGTGAGTGTAGCGGGGGGGAAGGGGAGCCCGCTGGGCGACATCCCTATCTTCATCGCCATGATTCAGGCCAATGGAGTCGCCGCCAAGACGCATCAACTCAAGGTACAGGAAGTGATGTCATAAAAAAATACATTTATTATAGAGGCAACTTTCAAACAACAACTGAGACTTTAAAAACAAAAGATAACAAGATGATGAAGAGAAGAGCAACAATCCAATGGATGAGGTGTGTGTGTGTGTGTGTGTGTGTGTGTGTGTTCAGGTCGGAGACAGGATCGTCAGTATCAACAGTCAGTCTGTGGAAGGTCTGTCACACAGTGAGGTCGTCACCATGCTGAAGAACAGCTACGGAGACATCAACATGCAGGTAACACACACAGACACATACACACACACAGACACACACACACACACAGACAGACACACACACAAACTGACAGAACATTCACAGCATCTAATCTAGAAGTTCTGTTTTATTTACACTGCAGGAGAAAATAAACAGAAACAAGTTTCTTGAATTGTGCTTAACACGTGTGTGTGTGTGTGTGTGTGTGTGTGCGTGTGCGTGTGTGCGTGTGCGTGTGTGTGTGTGCGTGTGTGTGTGTCAGGTGGTCGCAGACACCAACATCAGCGCCATCGCCACTCAGGTGGAGAGTTTGTCCGGCAGCTTTAGTCTGACGGACAACACGGACACACACACAGCAGAACCAGAGTGAGTACACACAAACACACACACAGTGTGTATCGACAGATATCATGAATGTGCCCCCCCCTCAGGGGTCCGCGGCCCCGCAGCATCAGTCTGGAGAAAGGCTCTGAAGGACTCGGCTTCAGCATCGTTGGAGGATTCGGGAGTCCACACGGGGACCTGCCCATCTACGTCAAGACCGTCTTCAGCAAGGTCAGAACCAGGCTAACAGTTTCCACCTGCTCCCAGTCTCTATGCTAAGCTACGCTAACTCAGCTCAATACCAAATGCGGAGGATCACAAGTCTTTTTCTCAGATGTTCAGAATAATATAAGAATAAGAAAGAAGTGTCTGTTATGGTGCTGCAGGAACTCTTCTCACTGAGTTTGAGTCTTTTGATGGACGTCACAAATCCTTGTTGTCTTCGTGTCCTGTTGAACCGGTGGACGCTCTGGTGAGTCCGGTGAGTCCAGTGGGTGTTTCAGGAATCTGTGAGCGAACCCCGCCCCCCCCCCGAGCTTGTATCTGAACATCATGAGCTCTGTAGCACTCACTGTGTTTTAATCTGGGCGAACAGAAACCTAGACTTTAGTAAACGACGACTGGCTCTCATCAGTCACATGACTCGACTCCCAGCGGGGAACAAACAGCTGATCTCATTTCAGCCTCACGGGGGCACTACAGAGGTCTTAACCATGTGACTGTGTCGGCGTGTGTTTCAGGGAGCGGCGGCGGTGGACGGGCGTCTGAAACGAGGCGACCAGATCCTGTCGGTGAACGGAGAGAGTCTCCAGGGAGCCACGCACGAGCAGGCCGTCGCCATCTTGAAGAAACAGAGAGGAAGTGTCACACTGGACATCCTGTCATAACACACAGCTCCTCCCATCGGTGTGAGGACGCTCATCCACATTATGCATCTTCCAGCTCTGACACTTTCACTGGATTCAAACCTGAAACTGATACGTCTTTTGACAAGCAGACAGACAGACACACACACACACACAGACACACACACACACACACACACACACACGCACACGCACACGCACACGCACACACAGGGCTCAGGGCCTCGACAGAGACGTTCATGAACTAAAGGGAAGTGAAGTGAACGCTGCTGCACACGTTAGCTTAGCATCTCCTCTGTGTAAAGACTGGTTAGCTGTTAGCATGGAGTTATTATTGTAAATGTGGAATCATCTGGAACATCTGGAGCAGCACATGACCATGGACACGCCTCCTGTCGTGTTTCCTGTTAACGAACCTTCGGCCACTTTGTGCAGTTTGCCTGTTTATTGCTGAAGCTCAAATGAAAACTGTGCCAGAATTATGTTTGTATAATAAAATCATGTATTGATAAGTTATAGATCAGTTATTGGTCTTTACTGAGAAACATCTCTGTGTCTCCAGGTGGAGACTGTTTGACCTCTGACCTTCTGCTGCAGGACTGATCGATTATAGAACCTGTTATTGATGATTTATAACGTCCTGGGATTTATTAGAAAGTGATTTTATTCATGTTTCACCAACATGTATGATTTCATCATCACTAAACAGTCTAAATCAATAAGGTCAAAATATTAAGATAATCCAAACTGTCATAAATCTGTTTTTAAATCAACTCATTCTCTTGTTTTATGATCACGTCTATGAAAAGGAAAAGTGAAGTGACAACAAAAACTGATCCGATTTAAATGAAGTTAAAGACATGAAATACAAATTAGATGAATAAATTAATAAAGTAAGAATCATGAGACAAAGTAAAAGCAACAGAAAAAGGTTTCTGATCCACAGACTGTGGAAATGAGTTCATAAATGTTCGTATTGATAAACGTCTGCAGCTGAAGGTCAGAGGTCAAACTGTCAATCAGAGATGTCTCAGAGAGAGAGCTTCTTCTAATGACTAATAACTGATCAATAAATGATTGATAAGTCTTCAATGATCCATCATTTACAGCTGATAAACTTTAGAATGAAAGCGTTTCCCCTGTGATGCTCAGGGTGTGACATCACTGCAGGGGCGTGGCCACAGGTGTCTCACTTCTGACATCGTCTGATACAATTAGTTGGATTTTTTATTTCAGTGAAATTGTATTTCCATAAACTAGTTGTTATATTATTGTTATTCAGTTATGAACTCTAATATAAAACAAACTACTGATGAGACTCAGGACTCGGTCGTCATGGAGACGCTCTGTCGCTCCCGGCAACCGATGCAGTGTCTCACACTCGCTTGTTACCATGGAGACAAATGTGACAGATCATAAAAAGACGAAGTTAGTGAAAAACTTCTGCTTCAGACATTAGCCTAGCTTAGCACAAACACTAGAAGCAGAGGGAAAGTGCTAGCATTAAAACCACACATGGAAATTTACTGATGGAAAGTTTGATGAAACAACTTCACGTGATTCTGTCAAATTCCAAACCTTCAAAACTTCTTCGGAAAATGTTGAATATTTACTGGTTTTTTTGTCAAATGTCACAGTAAACTGATATTTTCATTGGTAGATTTAGAGATTCACTGAGGTTTAATGTTTAAATATGGAAATGACTTAGAGATTTAAAGAACATAGATCTGCGTTCTGGATAAAACCAGGTTCAAACTTCTTGTTTCATATTGACGACATGTTGGACTCAAGGTTTGTTCAGAAAACATCTGGGATCAAATTCACCTTCAGCGTGTTTTTTTGTGCAGAAAATAAAAATGTAAATTAGATTGTGAATGACACATAAACAGACCTTCAGAATAAAAGTCAATCAGTGAAACTATAATTTAACTCTAAGACACAAACTGAAATGTGTATTTGATATTATTTCCTCTGGTCTGACAGAAAAACAAAGAAGTTGTGCTTTAACCTTATATTTCCATCTCTGCTGTCAGACTTCAAACTGATTAGAATTTAATTTAAACTCTGAGATCAGATCTGACTTTTGTTCAGACTGAGAACATGAGGATTTGTTCATTTGTAACTTCCTGTTTCATTGACATGGACTTTGTCAGCCAAATGTACAATACTTTTTTATTTTCATCTTTTTGTGTCTTAATTGAAATTGTATTTTCTTTCTCTGTTGAGTCTGTATTGATGTAATTTATTTTTTCATCTCACTGGAAAAGAAAACTTGAATTTGTTGTTTAACGTCTTATTTCTTCATAATTTCCTTCTAACATGATTAAAACTCATTTGAATGAATCTTTCATCCTCATGAATAAAGACTTCACTTCACTAAACACACACTGTAAATAACCACTTTTATATTTATATTAAAAACGACCTGAAGCATCGAGTTAAATAATTTACAGTCTGGTTCATATTCCACTGATGATTAATGAGCTGACTGCACCTTGTCTCTTAATCATTTATTAGTCAGCACACAGATCACCTGACAGATCACCTGACAGATCACATGACGGATCACATTGCATTTTATATGAAACATTTCATTCAGGGAAACGAGGAATGATAACAAATCACTGATTCTTCACAGGAACGTTTTATATAATATATAATATATAATGTCGTAGAGACAACGTGTGTTTTCTGTCTACGAGTTGTGAAGAGGACGTTACGAGAACCAATAGGATCGTTGAGGTCGGTCACATGGGAGTAGCTTTGTCAGCACCGCTGTCGATCTCCAGGAAGTCGAGCACGTTGACTTCTTTGCTCCTGATTGAAAAACACAAACATCTTAAAACTTTCAAACAAACTCACAAGTACAGAGATGTGAAGGGGACTTTATTTTCATCACTTAGTATATTTTATATTTTATATATTTAATTCTACTATACTTTATTTCTATACAATACATGTTATTACTTCATATACTAAGATATTTTGTCTCGATGTCCTGCAGCTAAGATTCAACGAGCTGAGCCCCACAGCTCCACAGAACCTCACGACCACACAAACCAGAAGACTTCACAGAACCCTGAACTGCTCAACAACCTCTTTCCCTTTTCATTGGATCGGTGACTTGATCTAGGCTTAATAATGATACTAGGCTGAGCTGGACTGTTTATTCGATTCTGTGTGATGTCCTTGAGTTTCATATGTGTGTGACAAGTTTAGGTTTTAAGTTATTCAAAAGTAAGGTTAGTTTGAAATGCTCTTCATGGTCTTTCTTTACATTTCATTCTACCCAGGCACAGACACAGACACACACATATCACTTCACCTCATTAAACCTTCCTCCGCTGCCAGTCGTAAACAACTTCAGAAGAAGGGCGGGGCTGTTAACTTTAGGGAGGGGGGGGGGTGGGTCAGACCATTTTGAAAGCAGGAAGTTGTCAACTTTTAATGAATCCACCATCTTGGGAAGCACACTGACTCACACAGACACACACACTCACACACACATCTTTGTTTAGTTTGTTAGTTTGTTTGTGTTTTTATACTTTATATATTCATAATAAATGTTTTTCTTTCACAAATGTTCTTTCACTAATGTTGAATAAGTGAATTTTGCCAACGGCTAAACTGTCAATAACTCGTAACCTTCACTGTTCATTAAATAATCTTTAATAGTGAATATTGAGATTTCTTATTGAACTAGATCTAAATGAGATCTTAATCAAATCAATATATTTTCCCTTCCTTTGAGAGTGGTCCCCCGAGGTAACTCTAACCAATTCAAGTTATGATCTAATAATATTTTAAATATTGATGTTTTATATTTTATTTTGATAACCAAATTTATTGATTGCCTAAACGCACACTATTCTATGGTATCACTTTTTAAGCATTGTAAGAAAACCAGTTTCCTGATGAAACCACAGATTCTGCTCCAAGGTGACAGATGGTCCTGGGCAGTGATTGGTTGAGAGCGTGGAGCGTGTTGGACGCACCTGACCACGTCCCGGCCTGGGACACACGTGTCCCTGTTGGTCAGGACCAGTTCAGATTCTCTCTTAGACCTCGTCCCCATGGACTTTTCAAACCAGGCCTTCTTCACCAGCAGCACCACGAACGACAGGAAGAGGAAAGCAGCGACCGCGATGATGCCGGTGAGCCACTGAGGCAGGAGGCGCTCGTCAGAGCGATTCTGAGCTGAAAGGGTCAGAGGTCACAGGTCAAAGGTCAGCCTGACTCAGCTGCTCCTCTGGTTTGTCTCTGCACCAGTGACCTCACAGAATCTTACGTCTAGATGCATAAAGGCAGTGAGCTGCTGCCATGTGATTGGCTGATTAGCTATTTGTGGTATCAACCAATTGAACAGTTCTGCATAATAAAGTGGCCGATGAGTGCATATATAGAGAGAGGGATAGATAGATAGATAGATAGATAGATAGATAGATCGATAGATGGATAGATAGATAGATAGATAGATCGATCGATAGATAGATAGATAGATAGATAGATAGATTGATAGATAGATAGATTGATAGATATATAGAGAGAGGGATAGATAGATAGATAGATAGATAGATAGATAGATCGATAGATGGATAGATAGATAGATAGATAGATCGATCGATAGATAGATAGATAGATAGATAGATAGATTGATAGATAGATAGATTGATAGATAGATAGATAGATTGATAGATAGATAGATAGATAGATAGATAGATAGATAGATAGAGAGAGAGAGATATATATAGAGAGAGATATAGATGGAGAGAGAGAGAAAGAGAGAGATAGATAGATAGATAGATAGATAGATAGAGAGAGAGAGATATATAGAGAGAGAGATATAGATAGAGAGAGAGATATAGATAGAGAGAGAGCGAGAGAGAAAGATAGATAGATAGATAGATAGATAGATAGATATAGAGAGAGAGCGATAGATAGATAAATAGATAAATAGATAGATAGATAGATAGATAGATAGAGAGAGAGAGATATATATATATAGAGAGAGATATAGATAGATAGAGAGATATAGATAGAGAGAGAGAGAGAGAGAGAGAGAGATAGATAGATAGAGAGAGAGATAGATAGATAGATAGATAGATAGATATAGAGAGAGCGATAGATAGATAAATAGATAAATAGATAGATAGATATAGAGAGAGAGCGATAGATAGATAAATAGATAAATAGATAGATAGATAGATAGATAGATAGATAGATAGATAGATAGAGAGAGATATAGATAGATAGAGAGAGAGAGAGATATAGATAGATAGAGAGAGATATAGATAGATATAGAGAGATATAGATAAATAGATAAATAGATAGATAGATAGATAGATAGATAGATAGATAGATAGATAGAGAGAGATATAGATAGATAGATAGAGAGAGAGATATATATAGAGAGAGCGATATATATATATAGAGAGATATAGATAGAGAGAGAGAGCGAGAGAGATAGATGGATAGTTAGTATAGTTATTTCCAGCTGTCAGTCACTGATGTGTTTTCAGAGGACAGATAAAGGAAACCTGTGAGGTTATTAAATCCCTCCGTCTCTACCTGTCTGTGCCGTCACGGCTCCGACGATCAGCAACCAGGAGGAAATCATCTGCGACACTTTGTCCATTATCGACTCTTTGCTGCGTCTGGAGAGAAAAGTCCTGAAGCCTGAAAGAATCCACCGAAGTTCAACGTGTGACCCTGAGAGCGAAGCTGCAGCCGAGAGGAGCCGAGAGTTTCAGGTGTGTTCAGGTGGATCAGTTAACTTCTGTTAATGTTTAACTCCAGTTCTCAGGAAGAGAATGTATTTGTCCCAGTTTATGACTCCAGTGAACAAACATCACATCAGATTCATCTTTAACCCTCAAAACAGCAGCTTGGTTTATTATTCATTTATGATCCAGAGTTTTATAAAGTTTCAATGTGACCCACTTATTAAATTATCTCTACACATTAAACACTAACGCTCTGTTAGCCGTGGACGTTCAGCTGCCAGATCTCTGAATGTTTGAAAACAAGAATCTGCAGCGACGATAAGAACCAAGCAGCTTGAGAGCAAATATGAAGTTAATGAAAAACCACAGAAACAACAAGAACATCAGTGAAGTTTATATTCTATCAACAACCATCAGTCAAATATCAGATGTGTCTTTAAGAAAGAGAAGAGGAATCATGTTTTAAGATTCACATCTGAACTCCACTCTTTAAAACCTGGTGCATTCTGGGAATAAACAGAAGTCTTCAAGCATTCTTCTGATGAACATTCAGTTGTTTTCATAATAAATCATCAGAACTATGAACTGTCGTTTATAACATGTTTCATATGAACATTCAACCAGAGCAGAATCAAACTCATTCATTTACCAACTAGGAATAGATCTTCTTAAAGGGAAATTAAGGCCCCTGTGGCCCCTGAGGACCCCAGGGCCCCTGAAGGCCCCGGTTCGGCCCCAGTTGGGCCCAGCTGTGCTACAGTAGGACACAGGTGGACGAGGATTTGTCTTGGAGCGAGCTCGGGAAGTTCAGGTTGAACTGGGCAAGGTTAAAGTCCCGGGGGTCGGACCCAGAGTTCTGCTGGATGTCCTGGTTCTTCTCCCTGGAGGTGACGCGGTACTGAGCCTTGACGTTCCTCAGAGGGTTGTAGTCCGGCCCGATGTGGTCTGGGCAGTGGAACACTTCTCTGATGACGGCACCCTGCTGAGACAACGCCACGAAGCCGTTCCTGAAGGTCACCATCCGGACCACCGGGGAGCAGACGTACTGGACGTACAGGAGGGTTCCTGACGAAGAAGAAGAACTTCACTCAAATCCAGACTCAGAGAGACTTTACTGATCAGAGGTGAAACCAGGAGCTGTGAAATCATAGAATATATAGAGGCCCTTAAATCTACGGCCCGTGGGCCATCTGCGGCCCGCCATCCATTTTAAATTGGCCCGCCTCAAAAAAAAAAGGTCTGCACCCTCTGGTTCCCCTGACTGCACTGATTGTAAATCACTTTGGATGAAAGCGTCAGCTCAATGAATTGTAATGTAATGGACTATGGCCCACTGTATGGTACTTCTCAGTTTAGACACTAGGTGGCGCCCAACTCACCCCTGACCTGCCAGCTGTCCCTCAGACTGTTGACAGGGCGCCTCAATCCGGTCGCTTAGGGCGGGGGGCGTGGCCCAGACTTTTGAATTTGTTTCTTTATGTGGCCCTCGAGGTAAAAAGTTTGGACACCCCCTGCATTAAATCAACAACGCTGTGATAATGGCCACTACGCTGCCCCTAGTGGTCATGTTTCTGAAGAACTCTGCTGAGTTTAAAGTGTTACTGCTTACGTTCAGAACCTGGAGCTGGACCACAAGCTGCCCTGGTCCCTCAGGGCCACCGTACAGTTCACAACACGCTCACACAACATGACACGGGCTCTGAGCTGAGACGGGCTTGATTCATGGGCCCGGGTCCGTTTAGTCTGGGGCCCACATAGTCTCCTCCCACTCGTCTAAGACACAACATGACACATCGGACACGTGCCAGTATTTAGGTCTGAGCTCACCTGTTTGGACGTCCCACACTTTGATGGTTTTGTCCTGAGAACCAGTGAAGACGAACTGGTCGCTCTCGGAGAAGGCAGCAGAGAGGACGCCCTCGAAGAGGAAACCCTGAAGACCAGAGGAGTTACTCATCACATCACTACTGTCACACGTGTCAACATGTCATAAACTGTTTATAAGAAACATTGAACGTTTCCTCTCATGAAGCAACACGCACAGAAAAAGATGAATAATAACAATAACCTGCAATAATATAAAATATCATATAGAATATGTCTGTGAAGGAAAAGTTCAAATAAATGTCTGTATCTGTTGTTATAGCAACATTATAATCTGTTATAAACCGTTAACATGTTAATATTTAGAATCCCAGGTGACCTTCCTGACCTTGTACTCCATGGTGTGGTCGAGGGTCAGCGGGGTCAGGGCCCACAGCCTCTGCACGGCGTCCTCGGAGCCCACCAGGGCGTGAGTCCCCCAGTTACTGCCCATCACGCAGGTCACTCTGCTGCGGTGGGGCTCCAGCACGGAGCCGGCGCCGCTGCCGGGGTCGTGGAGCCGCACCCCCCCGCAGCTCGTCCCGTACAGCAGCCTGAGGTCGGACAGCAGCGCCATGGAGGACAGCGGGCCGTGGAGGAGGGACAGGGGGACGCGGTGCAGGGGGCCCTCCACCGTGGGGCAGCTTTCTCTGACGGAGATCTCGAACTGACAAACCGCGTCCTCGTAGGCCACGGCCACGTGCTTCTCGCTGGCGCTGACGGCCAGGCACAGCACCCCGCAGAGGCTCTCCGGGGGGGGGATGCACAGGGTCTCCTGGGGCAGGGCCAGCGGGTAGATGAGGACGGTGCCGGACGTCAGGCCGCACAGGAGCAGACGTTTGTGCTGAGCCAACTCCAGACAGCTCACCTGAGCAGAGACGGACAGACGCTCGGACAGACAGCCTGCAAACAGAGTTTAACATATTAAGCACATATTAATCATCACTTTGCAAACTGTCACTTCCTGTCTGTAAAGGAGCGCAGGTGAAACTGTGTCAGACATTCACATCTGGAAGATAAAGTTTGAGGTTGAGTGACAGTTTCAGAACCACTGCAGCACATGTTTGTTCTAACATGTTCTGCGTCATGTGTGATGATGACACATGATGAGAAGTTACCATGGGACAGAGTTTGTGTATCTGACGTTACTGAACATGGTTGTTAACGACTTCTTCTTCTCCTCTTTTCCACTGTTACATGACTTTATCAACACGGAGCGTTAAGGAGACAGATTCTGTTCATGTTCAAAAGTAACTCGTGTTAAAACTGTAAATGTTTTCATTCTGTAATATTCAGAACCACTGTCGAGCACTGCAGCTCCTCTTTTCAGCCTCTGTCTCAAACTCTTTAAGCTCCTCCTCCTGATAAAGGGGCGTGACCTGTGCTGTTGTTCCAGCTCATCACTTCTCTCTGACTCGACTGTCGGACGAAGAAAACTCGATCAGCATCTCTTGTGATGGCGACGTGGGCGGAGCCTGAGGGGATGTGGGCGGGTGGTTGGTGCCGGGCGTCGTACTTCAGACTCCACAGGTGAACGGAGGCAGCGGCGGCCGAGGCTGAAACCACAGAACCTCTGCAGATCACCACAGAAGTGACGGGAGCGTCAGACCCACACAGAGAGTCCACCAGCGCTCCGGTGGTCACCGACCAGATCTGCAGAGACACGATTCAGACGAGGGTTCGAACCCGGTTCTGACTTGACTCAGAGATTCTATAACACAGCGTTTACTCTTTATTGAGCGTGTGACCTCTGACCCGTATGAGCTGGTCAGCTGCTCCTGAGGCGAGCAGGCGACCGTCTGAGGAGACACAGGCGGACAGAACGTCGTCCTCGTGTTGGAGCTCGAGGACTTTGTCCACCGAGTCTCTGTCGATGTCAAAGAGGCTCAGAGTTCGTTCAGCGGCTGCAGAGGAACAGACCAACACGGTCAAGAAGGTTACACATGAACATTAGACAATTCTACACATCAAACATCAACAAAATACAGTGTTCCTGTCTGGTTGTTGTGATTTAAAGAACATTGATTTATCACACGCTGTCCAACCTGCGATCAGCAGCTTCTCATCTTCAGTCACACAAAGTAAAGAAGGAACCAGAGGAAACTCCACCGCCGAGTGTTTTCCAGTCCTGGAAATCTGCCAACAGGAGAAAAAATTATAATAATATAATAAACATCACAACCTGGATAAATACTCAGATTTTACAATAACAATTTTAACTTTAACCTGACAGATCTGATCATGTTCACAAAGCAGGAACTTCTTTAAACCATATATTCACTTTCAGAGGCTCCCTTCAGAAAGTCTGGACGAGTTTAGTTTGTTTAATTTAAGTTTTTTCAATTTAAAATTTCACATCAATTCTCATAAGAATGTCAAATATTTTTGGATCTTTGTTTAAACAGGAAGGCCATGTATGCTTCTCCGAGTCCGTTACGGACGGACGGATCCGACGGACACTTTTTGATTCATAGTTCTCCGTTGCTGAAAACAATTGGGCACCAGAACAGCAGGTGGCGCAACGGAAGACGCACTTAGAGAAGCCTCTCTCATGAGTTCTCAGAAGAAGTCCACGTTCATTATTTACCTGCTCCCGGCTTTTCTCACACACAGTGTCACCATCGTGGTGACTCAATAAAATAAAATAAAGTGACACCCAGCGGGTCATAATGCTGATGTTATCGTTTCTTCGTGCAGCAGTTCCCTGGTCTTGTTTCCGAACTGCGTTGCTAATTCAACAGCTTGAAGCTACACAGAGGTAGCTAGCTCCCCCCTATACTGTCCTTAGTGGACCAATCACAGCCAAGGGCTATCCGTAGGCTCTCCGCCATGCCGACGTGTAGTTAGAAAAATCAGAGCTGCACGAAAAGCTCTCCGTGGAGCCGGAGAGGAGGTTCCACGGCAAAGAAGGCGGTCCTATCTGTCCGTGTCCGTCAAAACGGAGAAGCATAAATTGGCCTCGACTGTCCGTCCAACCTGACGTACCTGGTGCAGGACGCCTTCTCTCGTGGCCACAAAGACTTTCCCACGTTTTGGTGAAACAACCGTTTTCACCAGACTCAAACGTGTCAGAGAGTTTTCCAGCTGCGTCTCCACAGCGTCGTGCAGAGGATGAAATATTCTGACCAGACCCGAGTCCGTCAGAGAAAACACAGATTCCTCCAGAACTCCCAGAACCACCGAGCCGTCCTCCCCGCTGCTGCTGAAGAGCTCCGCCCCTTCCTGCGTCCACACCTTCACCTGGACAGACGAGGACGGACGGAAACGTGATGAGAACTCAGGCATGACCCAGAGTCGGGGGAAACAGGTGAGAACAGGAACCTGTTACCTGTGTGCCGGTGTGAACATAGATCATCTGGCTCTGTTCGGACAGGTGGAAGTGGACCGGCGAGGGGGAGGAGTCAACAGGCACCGCCCCCTGGATGCAGAGCAGCTGCTGGCCTGTCATGAGGCTCCACCTACTCAGAGAGCCGTCAGCAGCCAATGACAGGCAGCAAGATGAGCTGTCAATCACCTTGACGGACAAGACAGCGCCTTCACAAAGAGGTAATCATCATCATCATCATCATCATCATCATCATCATCATCATCATCATCATCATCATCATCATCATCATCATCGATATTAAAATTGAGCAGACTGACCGCTGTGTCCCAGCAGGGTGTGAAGCAGCTGCTGGTCACTGAGGCGCAACACCATCACCACGCCATCATCCAGACCCAACGCCAGAAGCTCCGCCTCCACACTGACGTCCAGACAGAAGACACCTGCAGACACGAGGACATGTCAACCTGCTGTCTGGAGATATCAGAACAACCTGAGGTTGAAGATTCTACTTCATGTCTGACCTCCCTGCAGCCCGCTCAGTGTGTGCTGCAGCGCCCCCCCTGGCTGCTGCAGGAAACTGCACTTTGGGATGAGGGTGGGCTCGGGACACGTCAGTAACCACTCCTCGCACTGACTGCACAGCCGGCCAATCACAGACGGGAAGCTCGGGGCCAAGGAGCAGAGTCTGGCCAACAGCTCGGTGAAGAACAGCGACATGTCTGCAGGAGGTTTTCAACGTGAGTGACAGGGTTAGGGTCGAGTTTGATTCAGTTCATGTTACATAATGAACAGAATGTGGTCTCTAAAGACCCCCCCCACACACACACACACACACACACACTCAAACACAAAACACTGAGAGACAACAAACCCATGTGACTGTCCAAGAAGTCCATGGTGGGTTTGATGAGGACCAGAGCGTCTCGGATCAGTCTGGTCTCGGTGCAGTCCATGTGCTGGGAGCTCTGGTCCAGGTCGTGGATGACGCTGGTGACCCCACACACTCTGCTCTTACAGTACAGCCACTCAGCGTTGCCTGGAAACCACGAAGAGACTTAGTTCAAACTCGCTTCCTCTGATCTGCGATCCTGTTTCAGGTGTGTGGCGGCAGTGGGAGGAGCTTCTTACCGATGACTTCCTGTTGAAGCTCCTCCCACAGGCCGGTGTGCAGCAGGTGATAGGGCAGCTCCTGGAGCTTCCTGACGTTAGCCAATCCTGGAGCGAACCACAGCGGCTGGGGAGGGACCTGTGACATCAACAACAAGTTTCAACAACAACAACAACAACCAGCAGAGTCACACTGGAAAAAGTTGCTGTGGTTTCCTCTTCCTGTTTCTCATGTTTGATTATTGGTTAATATAAAAAGTTGAAATTTGTTTTAAATTGTTTGAATGAGTTTGTCCTGTGAGACGCCGCTCTGCCTGTTCAGTGTCAGATGCTGAAGTGGAGACACTGAAACTTTTGTGTTCTCGTCTTCCTCGGACGATGTGTTGTTACCTTTCTGTCGGACAGCACCAGCGTCAGACCCGGCAACATCACCGGCTTCAGCTTCCCTGACCAGCGACCCTGAAAGTACTCTGCCAGGATCCTGTGGCTCCGCCCCCGACGCTCTGACATCAGATAGCGAGATGAAATCGCCTCCAACAGGCGCCTGAAGATGACAAACATCTTGACTGTGAGTCGGACTAGATCTGATGTGATGGCTCATCAGGTTCTCACTGTACCTGTTGTTGAGAGATAGAGTGGCCACTCCGTCCGTCCACCGCTCCTCCAGCTGGTCCTTGAGGTCCCGTCTGAGTCGGGCCCACAGGAGGGGGGGCAGCCGGATCAATGAGGGGGTCGTAGGGAGTGAGTACCTGTGCACCTCACCGATGACCTCATCATCCAGGGACAGGACGTCGCGCAGCTCAGCCTCCAGTAGCCCCTCCCTGTGAAGAGGGGGGGGGGGGGGGGGATCATAAGGTGATCAGCATCTTTATGTTCTAATACATAATATATACAGTATGTGCACATGTGTATGTGCTGTTGCCTCACCTGGCCAGAGCGAGGTATCCTAAGGCTCCACCCACCAGCTCCTTCCCATGTGTTTCCTCCAGCATCAGGAAGAGCTGTGACATCATTTCCTGTGTGCTGGCGCTCAGTTGCCTCTCTGTGAGCGGCGTGAAGGAGGACCAGCGTTTGGCGGCGGAGAGGATCAGCCTGAGGTGGAGCGGACAGCCGGTGGAGTCGAAGCTCTGCAGCACAGCGTCGCTCTGCTCCGGGGTCAAGGTTCTCTGGTGTGCTCGCAGGTTCGACTCCACCATCTGTTTCCCTTCGCTACGAGACAAACGCTCCACCTCGAAGAAGCTCCCCAGCGACTCCACCTTCAGACGCATGCTGGCAAACGCCTCGCTGCTGGTATCCATGGACACCACCAGGTGGATGTTGGGCGGCAGGTGGACGGGCAGCCAGCAGAGTCTGTGAGCCTGATGCTGGTCTGACAGCTGATCCACGGCGTCCAGGACGAGGATCAAAGTGTCCCCCTTCTGGGACACCTGAGCCAGGATGTTCCTGAAGAACCTCAGCAGCTCCAGGTGAGTGCCGGCAATCAGCGGCGAGGGCGGAGACAGGCCACAGGCCAGACACACCTGGAGGCAGACGCTGCAGAGGACATGGTCGATGTCTGGTCTCTGAGGATGGCGATCTGACAGCAGCCTGATCACCATCACTGATCCGGCCTTCAGGTCTCTCTGCATCTCCTGCGCCAGTTGGCAGAGCAGAGCCGTCTTCCCCATCCCAGCAGCCCCGTGGACGACCAGAGGGCCGTGGCCGACACTGGTGGACTCCCGGATGGAGAGGCAGAGCTTAGCCAGAAGTCCCTCTCTACCGATGAGACCCCTGCACAGCTCCTCACTCCTGGCGACATGTTGTCCAACCTCTTCAACCATCCAGTCCGACGTGTCCTCCTCCTCCTCGATGCGTCCCCACATCTTCCTTCGTCTCCCCTCGGCCGGAGAGTCGACAGCCGCTGTGATGCCAGACTTCATCTGGGACACAAACTGCTCGACCACGCTGTCCAGGTACTGAGCGTGCTCTTTGCGTTTGGGGTCGACGCTGCCCTTGCTCAGCTCCACACAATGCAGGTTGAGGATCTCCTTACACGAGATGTAGAGGCGAGACTTGAGGTCAGTGAGCAGTCCCTGAGCTTCTGCGTCCAGCAGCCCGTCGGCGATCACGCCCATGAACTTGGCGAGACGCTTGGGGCGGTCCTTCACCCGCTGCCGGGGCGCCTCTCGGACAAAGAGCAGAGCTGACGGTGTCCTGTTGTCGTCCCACAGACCCTGCTGGAACTCTTGCTCTGTGACTGTGGAGCAGAAGGAGAAGACACTCAGACCTGAACTAAGACAACATGGACGCTCTGACGGACACGCCTCTGACCTGATGTGAAGAACTGTTGTTTCTGCTCGGCCGTGATGTCGCCGGCAGCCTCAGCGGCGGTGGCGGCAGATCGTAGGAGCTGCAACAGTTGATTCTCTGTGAAGCGCCAGGAAAGGACGCTGTTGTCGTGCTGAGGCTTGCTCTCGGGTCGGAGGTCGCCGTAGTGGGGGAAGTGCGTCGCGATTGGCCGGAGGACGTAGGTGGGCGGGACAGCATTGCTGTCTTTTAGGAACCACTGACTCAGCTGTTTGACGCCTTCAGCGTTTTTGGAAAGTTTGGACAAAAGAACCTCGAAGTGTTTCTCAGGGACGCGGCGAGGAAGAGCGCGGTGACCGTACCGGCTCCCCAGCAGGGCCTTGGGAGCCGGGAGACAAAGGGAGGAAACAAAGAGAAAGACTGATAATCACAGAGGAAATCTTTTACACAAGTTTTTACTTTCACTTCAAGTCAAACTGAGACGTGTTAAAAACATGTAACATGTGCAATTGTGGGAGTTTAAGTGTTTTTAACCTTCACACTGATTTTATTTTAATTTATTCTCTGGCGAGGAAACTTTTTCAAATTTCACAACAAGTTGAAGTTTTCAGTTTTTTCTTCATCATGGCAGAAATAAAACTCATAATTTATAAATCTGTTAAAATTAGATAAATACATGAGATCTGATCAAAGAGGTTTATAATAAATGTGACATTCAAAGTGTTGTGATGATAAAAAGGTTAATGTCTTTATTGTCATTTTAAAAGACTCACGATGAAATGTGGACCAGCTGAGATCCTCTGGCAGCTCTGGATCTCCTGCAGGAAGATCTCACAGGAGTCGTGGTCTCCAGAGGAGCCGTTCCGAATCCCCCAGCACAGATCCACCACCTGACAACAACGACAAGCTTTTACAAACTGATCATTTTGTTCCTCACTGGTTGTGAAGGTGGAGAGGAGCTGCAGCCGACCTCCAGCACCAGGCCCAGCCCGCGGCAGAACGCCAGGACTTCTGGGTAAGCTCTCTCCAGCAGCGCCTTCCTCTCACTGCTCATATCTGACCAGAGAAGAAGAGGAAATCACAGCAACAAAGTTTGCAAGTGACAAAACGTTCACATTACAAACGTAAAGTTTACATTGAATGGTTTATGTGACGTGACTTTCCCTCATCATTCACCACATGCTATTTTTCTATTTTTAGAATATTTCATTTTCCACAATAAACAGTCAGATAAATCAGAAACAGTTTTAAAAAAAAATTATAAAAGAGTTAGTGAATCTTTTACTATGATTTATAGATTAGTTATTAGTCATTAACAAGATATCACAATTATAAACTGATAAATGACGGTTACAGGACGTACAACACTAAGTTATGAAACTGTGTCACACAGGAAGAAGATGACCCACAACATGGAAACACAAACCTTCTTGGTTTATAACTGATTTATTAAAATGAATGGAGTCATTTTTCACAGCTAGTTAACGCTTCATGAATAGAGTCTTATCAGAACAAGAGGAATCTGACCTGTGAACGTGGAGCTGATGAACACTCGGATCATGTTGGACCTGGTCTTCATCCTCTGTCCTCTGTCCGTCTGTCCTCTCAGGACGTCCGGCAGGTTGATGTCTGGGTGCTCAGCCATCGTCTTCCTTCCTGCTCCACTGTCCTTGTCTTCTTCGTTGTCTTCTTCTTCTTCTTCTGTGGGATTCCCTCGCCCTCAGCTGCTTGTGTCCTGTGAGACTTGACTCCAGGACGACCAGGTCCCTCCTGCTTGTGCTCACAGGGCCGCTGCTACACATTCAGGTGCCATGGGCTAAACTGCTTTGTGATGCCCCCCACAAAAAACATTTGTGTTCATATTTATTTGTATAAATATTTTGTTAGAAAAACACAAAATAATATTAAATTACATTTCATTTAGCTGACACTTTTATCCAAAGCGACTTACAATACGTGCATCAACCAAGAGGGAACAGACCCAGAACAACAAGAAGCAGAATAGTGACACAGATAAATCCAAAGAAATGTCACAAAACTTAGCAAATCGACTAAAGAACAAGCGAAACAGCTACACACGTGTATAATTAAATATATTTAAATAACAATGTTGCCGTTGTTGTTAGAATTAAGATATATGAACAAATGGCTCTTCAAATAATACAAACTGAACTGGAACACACAGTCGGTTGCAACTGTTTTTAAAAATATATAAATAAAAGATAAAACACAAAACACAAGAAAAGCTTCAAGCTTCTCAAGCTCTGCAGAAGACAGTGGACATGGCAGTACAGCCGTCACTCCTGGGCAGAGGACTGGGTGGGCCCAGGGGCCCAGGGGCCCAGGGGCCCAGGGGCCCAGGGGCCCGCCCAGTCCACTGTCCCAGTCTGAGAGCGCACAGCAGGGCCACAGCACCACGGTGCCTGGGGGGAGCAACCAGGGGCCCAGACAACATCTCCTACAGGAGGCGGAGCTCACAGGAGGTGGGGACCCTCCACACACACACACAAACACACACACACACACACACACACCTGCTCATGTGTTTACTGAGCAGGGCCGCTGGGAGGGGTTGGGCCCCCCCGAGATAATGAACAAAACAAAGATACAGTCGAACCTGCTGCACCTGAACCTTTCACACAGAGACTCTTTCACACCTCAGGACAGAAAACATGAAACTATTCACTGACAGATTCATTTAAAAAACAGAAATCAAATCAAAACACAGGACATCTGTGGACTAGTGTCCGTCCTGGAGACCGGTCTCACATGTGTCTCTGAGGTGTCCACCTTCTCCACCTGTTGAAGGTTTCAGAAGTTTGACTCTTGTTGAAGAACAGAGGACGTCTCACTGGTTAAAGACGAGGAGACAAACTGGGACCTGTGAATATGAGACTGTACTAATACAATGTGATTGAATTTGATTGGAAATAAATGACGGATCCAGACTTGACTTAATATGATGGAGGAATAAAACGAAATCCGTGATTAGAAGAACAAAGTCATAATGTTTAGAGAATAAAGTTCTGAATTGTCCGACAATAATACGCAGTCGTTATGACAGTTGATCATATTTAAATAAATCATGAAATGAGGATGAGATGAGAAATATTAGTTGGAGATAATCTGTTATTACACCTGCTTTGTTTTGCTCTTCATGTAACAAAGATTTCCATCTGTTATCCCTGGACTCATCCTCAATCATCCTAAACTGGAAAAAGTATTTCCCATAGAAAAGTACTTTACGCACAGTATTTTAACCCGTCTCTATAAAACACATCAGTGACTTTAATGTTTCTGATCATTGAGGGAAGTGGATCTCAGGAGGTTTGGATTATTTCCCTGTGAGCGGATTCTGTTAAGTGTTTTTCTGATAACGTCTCATGACGACATGTTTGTTCTGCTCTTTTACCTTCAGGCTGTTTTTTCACCGCTGAGCTGTTGATGTGTATTTCTCTGAGGATGTTACATCATGAGGTGCAGCAGGAAAACAGCTTGAACCTGCAGCTCCTGAGTGGGAGGAGTCAGAGCTGCAGCTCCTGAGTGGGAGGAGACAGAGCTGCAGCTCCTGAGTGGGAGGAGACAGACTCTCACCAGAGGGGGAGCTGTTGAGTAGATATCATCCCCTTCTCTTTCCTCTGAACATCACTGCTGCTGTTTACAGTGTGATGTCATTTCCTGATGAAACTCCTATGACGTCATGTGATTGGGAGTCATTGCACAAAATCTAGATGTTTTTGTTGACCTTGACCTTTGACCCGACTACACCAGCGTTCAGGCCCCAGGTTTAAACATGTGACCTCTACTGTCCTATCACAGTTCTTCCATGTGACGCCAGGTATGAAGACACAGAAAATCACTTCAAATCATTTTATTCAACTCATTTTCTCCATGTTTGGACACATTTTACTTTTTTTTTCTAGAAAACCTCAGTCTGTTGTTCTCTGTGGGGGCGGAGCCAGCTGCTGTGATTGGTCAGCATGGACACGGCGTGCCGGCGTTCTGCTCTAGCGTTAGTCCTTTGCTCAGCAGGAACGCTTCCTGTTTGGGTTCCCGCCCGAGGAACTTCCTCAGCATCTCTGAGGCGTCCTCGGAGCCGCCGGGCCGCAGGATGAACTTCCTGTAGTCCATCCCCACCTGGAGGACCAATCAGGGGACAGTCAGTTACATGCATTGATGAGAGGTCAACTAATCAGGCTGCAGACAGTGTTTTCCGGGTCAGTCATTAAACATGGTGTCAACAGGAAACCGGGCTCTGACCTTCGGGTTCATGATTCCTTCCTGTTTGAAGCGAGCGTGGAACATGTCCATGGAGAACACCTCGCTCCACAGGTAACCGTAGTACTGAGCGTCGTAGCCGCCAGCCAGGTGTCCGAAGGTCGCCGGCATGTTGGTTCCTGTGGGACACAGAGGGAAGGTCAGAGGGAAGGTCAGAGGGGAGGTCAGAGGGGAGGTCAGAGGGGAGGTCAGAGGGGAGGAGGCAGTCTGCATGCCTCGACAGCCCCTCCTACTGTTCAAACTGAACACTGCAGCTCAGAACAAGTGGTATTTCAGTTTTCATTTTATTTCATATTTATATATACAATGGCTTCTCTCATTTTAAACTGAGCAGTGGTGTAGTTCTTCACTGAGCCACTGGGGGGGAAGTCATTTTCTGAACATTCGAGCCGGTGAAACATTAAACAAGTGACCTGGTGACGCAGGAATCCCCAGAAGCTCCTGACAGAGGCGTCCGTACTCCTCGGCAGCGTCCAGGCCCATCCTGGTGTGAAGACACTGATCCACTTTGGCCAAGACGATCTGCCGCAGGTTAAACAGACCTGCAGAGTCACAGGGACGAGGGACACCAGAGCTGAGACGCTGGACGCACTGACAGCTTGTGAGTGACAGGTTGCAAGTAACACAGTGACGACAACAGGAGAACACAATGCACAGGATGACAGTGTATGACACTTTGATGTGAACATTTTATTTTGCTGTTAAAAGTTTTATGATAAAAAAATATTCCACAAAACTTTACTTCAACTGAAAGAGACAAAACAAATGATTCTGACGACATTCAACTGTCGACTGATACTAAAGTGCACTACTTCTGATACTACATATCTGTGGTAGTATTACATGTGTGTTATCTGTAGTAGTAGTATCACATGTGTAGTAGTGGTGAGGTACCGTACGTACCGGTGTTGGCGAGCCGGGACTTGATGAGTTTTTCGAGCAGCTCCTCCGGGATGCCGCTGCCGGTCTTGTAATGTTTCGACATCCTCTGCAGAGGCTCCTTCTCCCAAACCCAGTTTTCCAACATCTGGGACGGAGCCTCCACAAAGTCTCGCTCCACATGAGTCCCGCTGAAGATGGCGTAGTCCGCCTGCACGCACACGCACGCACTTAAGAAACATTCTGTAGCTACACGTTTAACATCTCCTCACAGCTCCGCCTCCATATTGACTGACCTCAGCGCACAGCTGGTGCATGACATGGCCGAACTCGTGGAAGTACGTCTCCACCTCGTCGTGCTGCAGGAGTGCTGGCGCATCGGACGTGGGCTTGCTGAAGTTAGCCACCATGGCCGCCACCGACATCTGGCGCCTGGCGTCGGGCAGCAGGCAGCCGGGCTGGAGGCCGAAGCAGGCGGCGTGGCCGTACTTCCCCTCCCTGCGCAGGAGGAGACACACGTTGGCTTCAGATTGTTTCTCAGAAGCAGAATATTTCATATGTCGCCTCTTTTCTGCTACAGTGGGATTTGAACTGGTTGTTACTGGATGTGTGAGGGTGTGTGTGTTCATGAAGATGACCTGGGGAAGAGGTCCAGGTAGAACTGTCCCACCGCCCGTCCACTGCCACGGTCTTTCACGCTGTACAGAGTGACGTCAGGATGCCAGACGGCGGCTCCGTCCACCAGCTCGAAGGACAAACCCAGCAGCTCCTGGTAGAGGTCCAGCAGACCTCGAGTCACCACCTCCATGGGGAAGTACTCCTTCAACAGGTTCTGATCCACTGCGTACTGCTTCTCCTCCACCTGGACGAGGGAGAGAGAGAGGAAATGGATTAGAAAGAGCAGGAGGAGGAACTTTCCTCTGCTGCAGCGTCACGTCTCCATCTGAGCTGCTCTTTGTGAGACAGGCAGCTACAGATCCAATCCAGCTCTCCCCTGGGTCATGAAGTAGCGTGTCCCAGGCGTGTAGCTCTCCCCTGGGTCATGAAGTAGCGTGTGTCCCAGGCGTGTAGCTCTCCCCTGGGTCATGAAGTAGCGTGTGTCCCAGGCGTGTAGCTCTCACCTGGGTCATGAAGTAGCGTGTGTCCCAGGCGTGTAGCTCTCCGTTAAAAGGCAGGCCCCGTTTCTGACACTCCTTCTCCTTCAGTTTGAGGATGACCTCCCGCTCTTCATCGCCCAGAGGCTTCAGTTTACAGGCCAGTTCCTCTGAAAGAGAAGTCAATGTGCAGCAGTGATTAAATAGGTACAGCCACTAGGGGGCAGCCTGGGGCCAGAGTCCTGCTGAACAAACAAAGAATCTCCTCCTCTTAACAACGTAAACAGAAACCACAGATCCAGTGTTTATTTGAAACTGAACTTTGGTATAATTTAGCTGCAGAAGATAAAATGGAAGATGGTCAGGTGACCACAACCATAAGGGTCAGGTTCTGGCTCCGCTGTGTAAACATTCACACCCACCTCCTCTGTGATTGGTCGGTTGTGGACCACATTTCTTTTAGTACTTTTACCACCGTTACACAGTCACTGAGGTCGACTGAACACCTGATCTGTGACGTGATTGGACAACGTGTCTTACAGAAGAAACAAACTGCTGACTCAGCTTCACTGCAGCGCTCACATGGACGACCTGCCTGATGCGATCACATGATCAAAGAAATAAAAGCAGCTCTCACAACACGTGACCTCAGCAGCTGGTCCGACTCACCCAGGAAGCCGGCCACCTTCTTTCCAGACTTGGCCATGTTCATCTCCAGGACGAAGTCGGCGTGTGTGCTGAAGCCGAGCAGAGAACACTTCTGAGCCCGAAGCTCCACCAGCTCCTTCAGGATCGCAGAGTTCTCCTGAGAAGACACAGAACAGGAAGTCAAGAACCAGAACTGGGGTTCTGGTGATGTCCAGTTTGAGGATCCATGATCCTACAGGAGAACAGATTGTCATTCTGTCACCTGAAGGCCACTGTAGGTTCTACTCAGCCAGATATAGATTTATAATAAATCAGTCAAAATTATTATTGTCAGTTTAACATCTGTAATATGACTATGATTCAAAATGAACTCTTTATTCCTGAGACGTTCTTCTCTCTCTGATGTTTAAGTTTCTGATCAGTTTGATTTGAATCAGTTATTTGATGATATAAAAACAGGCTGAGACGTGATGATTGACAGCTGAGACATCTGACTCCTGAATGATAGAGAACATGTATGGGCGGGACCTTGATACCTGGGCTCCGCCCACCAGTCACTACTGAACTAACCGACTGCAAAATAATTCATAACCACAAGAGGGCAGCGTTTGTATCGGAGATGTTTTGGCTTCATGTTGTACAGTGGGGGGGAAGTGCAGATGTGTCGTCCATCTATATTTAAAGTCTGTGGTCCTGCTACTATTGTATGTAATTATTAATAATTTATTTATTTCAACATTTATTGATCTATAGATATTTGTTTTATTTGAGTCCATCCAGACTGATTTGGTAGAAACATGTAAACAGCAGAGTGAGACGTCCTGTCTGGTCTCACCTCTTTGCAGCGGGAGTTGAACGCCTCCTCCAGCTTCCTGCGGCTTTCTGGGATGAAGCATTTCTTCATGGTGGGGAAGTAATGAGGATACTTCAGAGTGACCTTCAGCTTGTCTCCATCGCTCTCCAGCGAGCTGAGGAAGTCCTCGGGCAGGCCGCCTGAAACCAACAGATCTTAGCTTCTTGACTGAGGACGAGCAGCTGTGACCGACTGACAGCAGAGCAGCACTCACCCAGCTCGTCTCTGGTGAAGCACAGACTGGTGGTGTCCTCGTTCAGGTTCTTGTTGAAATCTATACATAGGTTGCTCAGCTTCTTCTTGATGGTTTTGATCTCCTGCAGCAGAGGAAGAGGAGGATGAAGAGGAGGAGCAGAACAGGTCTGATGCTGGAGTATTAGCTGTCACTGGTCTCAGATCTGAGGTGACGTCACCAGTCGTCTGCTGCTGAACTCAAACTCACGTCCTGCGTCTCCTTGGGCAGGTGGAGGCCGTTCCTCTTGCCCAGTTTGATCAGTCGCTCCATGTAACGCCTCGACTCCGCGGTGATGCTCCCGGCATCGAGCTTCTTCTGCTCACACACAAAGACACGACATTCAGCTGTGACTCAGCCGTTGTGTTGTGCATGGCCTCGGTCCAAATACTGGTAGATAGAGTTTAATAATGTTGAAGTATTAACTAGATGAGATTTGTTTTTCCATGGATCATTGATTTGTGTGTAAATAATCCAGTTTTTTGGAACATCAGGACTCTGGCACCTGTTTTGCTAAATCTAGAGTAAATCTATTAAATCCACTTTACAGTGAGTTCACGCCCGTGCTACCTGTCACTATCCGTCCTCCTGCCAGGTGGTGGCGCTATTTCAGGTTCTCTTCTGAAGTGCATTAAACAGCTGCTGCTTCTGTCTCTTTCTTCCTCACAGACCTGGTTCAGGTTTGTGTCGGTGCTTCTGTCTCTTCTACTCATTCTAACTCTCAGAGGCAGAGGATTATCTTCTGAAGAGGTGAAGAACTGGCTCTTTTATTTTGGCAACCTCATTTCCTGCCTGTGCAGGTTACCCGGTGACACGTGAGATCTGAACAGACGACGCCTGACGGACCTGGAGTCTCTCATCTACTCTACCAATACATCTGCCTGCTGATTGGTCGGCCGTGCGTCCGTCAGCTCACCTCCAGAGCGACGATCCTCAGGTACACGTCCTCCCTCATGCTCATCTCCACGTCGAACTCGGACAGACGCTTGTCGGCCTCGGTGCTCGCCGCTCGGACCTCCTTACTCGACGACACGTGCTGCGGGAAGTCCAACATGTTCCTCTGGACTGAGAACAGGGGCGGGGTCAAATGTGGAGGGGGCGGGGTCAGTTAGAATAGAAACATCACTGATGGATTTCTTCACTTCAGAATAAACAGGAGACGACAACTGAAAACATGATTATGATTATTCTGGATTAATCTACTGATTTATTTTGTATTAACATCAATACATTTTTTACTAAAACATTATTTTAATTGATGATTGATTTTCATCGACAGTGCAGTGGGTTAAATTCAAAACGGAAAATATGTAAAGATTTACATATTTTTTTGGATTGTTTATTCAGAAAATGTTTAGTTTTCATGTTGACAAACAAGAGCTCTTTTCCACCGAGGAAGTTCCAGGGCCAGTTTGGAACCAGTTCCTCATCTGGAACCAGTTCCTCATCCTCGTCCATTTACTATATTGTAAATTTAATCTACATGTGAATTTCAATTTGAGCTGACACTAATGAATTACTGATGTAATATCTGATCTGCTAAGTTGGATTTGTATTGTATCTTAATTTCATTATTTACTTTCCGTCTTGTTCCAGCAGCGGCGCAGGGGGAATCGTGTTTTCAGGTGTTTGTGTGAACAAAGACTCGGAGCTCATTGTGCAGCAGCAGCTGGTTCAGCTGCTTTCTCTACAAACTGCTGATGAGCCTCTACCTCCACACACTGACGGTTCTGCTGACTCGGCTTCACTGCAGCGCTCACAATGGACGACCTGCCCGAGTCCTGTGACCTCTTCACCTCAGGCTCGTCCTCCGTAACGGAGCGAGCTGCAGAAAAAGATCTGGTGCGTTGAACAAAACGAGTCTGTGACTTTGTTTCAGCCGCCGTTAGAAGCTTTGACTCTGTGTCCCCGGCTTGATTCAGTTTTAATGGCCGTCAGGACACATCTGAAGGAAAAGTCCAACACAGGTGGACTCGCCTTCCACGGCTGTGAGTTAATCACCTGTCACTCGGCAGGAGAGAGAATCGCAGTAGCTGTCAATCCAGTCAAACAGAATAACAAGTATCAAATGATTTAATACTTTGTTTTATGCATTTCTAATTTTCTGGTTCTCATCTAAGAAGCAGTTTTTCTTCCTCCAATATGATAAGAATCATATTTTGTGTAGAACATCTGATCAAAGCTCTGTATCGATGTGATCACTCAGGAACCAACAGGGTCGGAGTGAACTGCTTCTCTGAGTGAAGTTCAACAGAGAAATCTCTTCATTCAAACTCTACAATAATAAAAGTATTTTGAATCTGTCAATGAGGAAAACAATCTGATTAAAAGACTCTGACCAACTCAAGACAACTTGTGGACAAATCTCCGTGGACACGTACCGGTGTACTCCACCTCCACGTCGGCGAGGGCCTTCAACGTGTTCTCGAAGGTGACGCTGCCGAGGTCCAGTGCTCCCACCCGGTCGTACACCAGCTTGGTGCTGGTGATGAGCTCGTCAGAGAGCTGCTGGACCTGCTCCGGGCTCAGGTCCCATCGCAGCCGGTTCTCAGAGCAGACCGGCACCGGGCTGTCAAGCACCACCTCACCTGGGACGAGACAGGACAGGTGAGGACAGGTGAGGACAGGTGAGGACAGGTGAAGACAGGTGAGGACAGGTGAAGACAGGTGAAGACAGGTGAGGACAGGTGAAGACAGGTGAAGACAGGTGAGGACAGGTGAGGACAGGTGAAGACAGGTGAAGACAGGTGAAGACAGGTGAAGACAGGTGAAGACAGGTGAAGACAGGTGAGGACAGGTGAAGACAGGTGAGGACAGGTGAGGACAGGTGAGGACAGGTGAAGACAGGTGAGGACAGGTGAGGACAGGTGAGGACAGGTGATGACAGGTGAGGACAGGTGAGGACAGGTGAAGACAGGTGAGGACAGGTGAGGACAGGTGAGGACAGGTGAAGACAGGTGAGGACAGGTGAGGACAGGTGAAGACAGGTGAGGACAGGTGAGGACAGGTGAGGACAGGTGATGACAGGTGAGGACAGGTGAGGACAGGTGAAGACAGGTGAGGACAGGTGAGGACAGGTGAGGACAGGTGAGGACAGGTGATGACAGGTGAGGACACTATGGAAATCTTTGAAACATGAAGAATCCTGAACAGTTTGGTGGATAAGTTACAGCATCTGCTCTTCAGGGTCAGGAAGCAGAGGATCATGGGTAATATCCAGTGGGACTCTTTGATTTATCATGAACACACTTCACTCAGAGAGCAGCAGAGTGCCTCATGTGAGGCTGCAGGGGGCGCTGTTGATCAGCAACAGTTACACAGTGTTGCTTTGAGAAAACGCGTCTCGTTTTTAAAGTGAGGTATAAAGATGAATACACATATTAAAGTATCCTGTATTATGAACGTGTTCAGAGAAACTGGTGGTTGGTTCTGGATCAGGAACATCAAGGATTCATAAACTGATTCAAACCGTTTCCATCAGTTGTGTTGATATTTGACAGATTGTGTTGCATGTTGTGTATCATGTGCTGATAATCCAGAGGAATCCCGAGTGGGAGGAGGAACTGCAGCTACACGGTTAGCTCAATGACTTAGCATAACGAGCTAACATGCTAACCCCAGAGACCCACGGAGCCTGAACCCCAGAGGAAACACGATCCCCGGGTCGGTCCCTGAACGAACCGGGGATCGACCGTCACCTGCTCCAGGGGCTAGCCGCGAGCTAGCGTTAGCGGCTAGCCCCGTGTGGACCCGGAGGTCCTCGGAGAGACAGATGGAGACAGAAAGAGACAGAGGGAGACAGACGGGGACAGACGGAGACAGACACAGACAGGTGGAGACAGAGGGAAGGACAGCGGGACCTCACGGTGCACCCCCCCAGGTGTCACTCACCTGTCGGTCCCATCGTGGAGTCGCTTCCTGCAGGCTGCTCACAGATCGAGTTCTGACGCTCACGCTTCAGACCGCTAACCACAGGGAAACAACACTTCCGGTCTCACACTTCAGAATAAAGCTCGCCCTGAGGGAGCTGCCCAACCAAACTATTGATGATTCAGACAAATTAAATCACACATCTCACCATGGTTCATTCTTTACGTGCGCATATACATTTCTATCTCAATATGTATATATGTATTTATATATAGAAACGTGTACAGTGTATATTACTAACGTACTTCCATGTTGGAGACTTGAAGACTTGAGGGGACAGTTTTAAACTTCAGAGTCTGAGGATATGATGAATAATCCCTCCAGTCATATGAATCAAAGCTTAAAACCTACTTTTATCCTGAACGCTAGTTTTATTATTGAGATGGGGTCATGATTCAATTTCAAACATTTAGTTCTTTTCTTTTATCAATTATTGTATGACTTGTTTTATTAGTACTTATACTTGT
>NC_084953.1:309004-369004 GCF_949316205.1 Platichthys flesus | reverse complement strand
GAACAATTTAGGAACATGTCAGGAACACGTCAGGAACACGTCAGGAAAACATCAGGAACAATTTAGGAACATTTAAGGAACAGGTCAGGAACATGTCAGGAACATGTCAGGAACATGTCAGGTACACGTCAGGAACAATTTAGGAACAATTAAGGAACAGGTCAGGAACATGTCAGGAACATGTCAGGAACACGTCAGGAACATGTCAGGAACACGTCAGGAACATGTCAGGAACACGTCTAGAACATGTCAGGAACAGGTCAGGAACATGTCAGGAACATGTCAGGAACACGTCAGGAACACGTCAGGAACACGTCAGGAACATGTCAGGAACACGTCTAGAACATGTCAGGAACACGTCAGGAACATGTCAGGAACATGTCAGGGACACGTCAGGAACACGTCAGGAGACGGTCAGGAACATGTCAGGAACACGTCAGGAACATGTCAGGAACATGTCTAGAACATGTCAGGAACACGTCAGGAACATGTCAGGGACACGTCAGGAACACGTCAGGAACATGTCAGGAACACGTCTAGAACATGTCAGGAACACGTCAGGAACATGTCAGGAACATGTCAGGGACACGTCAGGGACACGTCAGGAACATGTCAGGAGACCGTCAGGCCTTTTACGTCACTTTAGTGTAGTAAAGACAGAGTCATGATGTCTGAAAAGGATGGAAACACAACAACTCACGAAAAATAAGCTGGATAGACAAAACCAATCAGGTTGCAGACGAGTGAGGCTCCATATCCGTACATCAGATAGAGTCCAGTCAGCGAGACGGCACCTGGATGAGACACAGGAGCCGAGACGTCAGGTCCACTGTGGACAAAACACTTCATATTCACTGACAACACATCAGAGGAGTAATCAGTTAATAATAGAGACAGGAAGTCAAACAAGTGGGTTCACAACATCTGGAGATCACATCAAGTTTTTCATCCAGTTTTCAGGCCCCAAAATTCTCAAACTTTTCTCATCAGGATCTGAAAGGTGTTTCTGATCCGATCAGTCTGGTTATTGATCACATGATGTGAACACTGGATGCTACACAGCAGAATTATTATGAAATGTAAATACTGTAAAAATCAGGCTGAATGTGAACAGAGTGTCTGGAAAGATATAACCATTACTTTTTGTAAAATCTGAAACACATAATCAGATCATTGTCTATTATTATGATTTTTATCTTTATTAGTATAAATGTTAAAACAGAGGACAAAGGTTTAATTCATCTTTGTCCAGCAACAGTTGCTCCGATTCACACTCAAACAGGAAGTGGTGTAAAAAGCTTCCTACCTCTGATCAGCTTATGTTGCTGTTCCCTCATGGAGGCCGCTCGGCTGCCGGACTCGATAATCTGCTTTAACTTTAGCTCAGACACAGACACACACACCGGGGAGCAGTGTGCACCAGGCACAACACTGACATCATGTCCCCTCACAGTGTGTGTGTGTGTGTGTGTGTGTGTTACTGATGCACTGCATGAATAGACTGCTGTTCCCTGCTCAGAAACTGTTTCAGTCTCATGTTAATACGACGATCAGATCGTCTTCATCTTTAATTTAGGTCTTTTCTCTTTCCACAGACACATTTTCACAGGAACTCTTATCAGTATCCAGGCTGAGGTCACAACATGAGATCAGTCCCCTGACCATCAGAACTGATCAGAAAGAGGGTTCAGAACCTTAAGGAGAAAATACCTTCTCAGTCTCAAGCTTTGATGTTAGACAGATTATCAATGTGAAGATAAATATCATAAGGTTTGACATCTTTCTTAAAGACTGTTGGACAAACAGCTGTTTATCTCCACATCATCGGTAACAGATCAACTCGATGGTTCCTGAGGGGTTTGAGTCCAGTGTCTCCTCTGGTTCCATCAGAGTTTGGTCTCCACCGCTTCATGAGGAGCATCAGGCTCTTTAGCTGCTAGATGTTCCTCCATGTTCATCAGCTGTTGAAACTGTTTTGAGACAAGAACTGTGTAAATTATCATCAGGACCTGATGTGTAGTTGGTGTTTGTGAAGCAGCAGGTTGTCGGTTCCGACTCGTTCACAACAACAGGAACATGTGGGAACATCCAGGCGAGGGGCGGAGCCTGTAGAGCAGCAGGAGGCCGGACACGACGTATAAATTCCAAGTTGACGTCTTCGTCTCCTCTTCTTCATCCTGAGATCTCTGTGTTCTTCAGGTTTCACGTCACGTGTTAGAAACCTCGTCCACACGTCCACTCGCTCACTGGGAAGCTTCCACACATCGTCCTGCTGGTTCCTCACATGGACTCACTCTGACATGTTACACACATGTTACCAGGAGGCTGCAGGAGAAGATCCAGAACATGTCCAGAGTCACTGACTCAGACATTTGTTCTCACGTAGAGAACCTGCAGAACATGTGAGGAACCTGTCAGAACTTCTGTCTCTTGACTGTCTTCTGCTGTTTGTTAGTGGACAGGAGCTGTTTACTAATGTTTACTGATTTTTCAGTAAATGTTGTGCGAGTGACAGATTTGAGGAAACCTTCTGAAAATCTAAAGCTAGAAGCTACAAGAAGCTAAAAGAGCTCCTCAGAGCAGAAGAGGTGAGAACATACAGTCATCAGATCCCTTCGAGAACAAGCTGCAGCACAGATGCTGACCCAGAAAAGTTCCAGAACATGAGCCGAGGTGTTAACGGAGGATTAAGCGAATCCTCTTCAGTTTCCATCCACATGCAACAGGCAGCTACAGACAAACAGAACCAACAGATCCAACATGTTGCTCATGGAGCAGAACAACAGGAGAACGACTCATGTACCTGCTGCCAGGAGCTTCTTCTTTATCCCAGTCTTCTCCTCCAATTTCCCCAGAAAGTCTGTCAACGTGTTCTTCTCATTCAAGAACTTCTCTGCTCGCTCTCTGATAGAAGAGAACATGTTCAGCAGGCCCATGGTCCTCAATCAGGTCCTCAAACAGCTGAGGGTTCATAGGAGAGCAGCCAGACAGAATACAGCACAGTAAGTAATCCTCTGATTTAAAACAGGAAGAGAGGGAGGAGGAGAGGAGGAGAGAAGGAGAGGTGGAGGGGATAATCGAAGAGAGAGAGGAGATAACAGGAGAGAGGGAGGAGAGAGGATGAAAGGTAGGAGATAACAGGAGAGAGGGAGGAGATTAGAGAAAAGAGGGAGGAGACAAGGAGTGAAGCCAAATCTTCATCGCCCCCTGGAGTCTGGCTGCTGTATAGTTCATAAACCCTCCTCCTCCATGTTAGCAGATGGGACATGGACCAAACTGAAATATCAGAGTAGACGTTCAATAAATGTTTGTTCCGGTGTTTCTGATCAGTTTGGTTTTATTTAGTTATTTAAAATATAACAACAGAGCGGTGATGATTGACAGCGACGAGGTTATGTTTACCTCCTTCTTCTTGTGGCTGTAATGCACCCTGCAGCCTCCAGGCGGCGCTAACAGGACTTCTGTAAACCCAGCAGGTGTGAAGAGGCCTGAACCTCATCAGAAGACAGCAGAGGGCGGAGCCTCTGGGGAGGAATGCATGGTGCAGGCCGCCACACGTTTGATTCCTGCCGTCGTGTTAGCAGGAATGGAACGTGTCCTCAGTGTGAGGGAAGGAGCTGCTGAGAGGAGATGAGAGGATACAGAGGAATCAAGTACACGCTGTTCGTCTGCTGCTACGTCTTCTGGGTGAGTCTCCGTCCAAACACCTCCACCTCACACCGCCCTGACGGCACGAGGGTCAGCACCTGACCCCAGAACACCAGGATCTGAGAACACAGCAGGGAGTTGGACTGGAACTCGTCTGTTCACACATTCACAGAAACTGGTTTCAACTCGTCTTCAGACTGTTGTTGTTTACACAGATTCTTTATTTACACCTGAACCTCCAGCATCGCCTGTCCCCTTCACCAGGTGTGTCTTGGTTTGGATGGATGAGATTATATGCAAGTTTATAAAACAGTGTGTGGGATTAAAAGCACACTTACCGTACGAGTGCAAAAAAGAATTCAGATCAAACCGTGTGCACGCATTAATCTAAATTAGAGAAAGAGATATCATTAACTTTCTGCTAAGTCAAAATGTGATGACAGATCGTTTGAAGAGTTTAGACTGGAGTGAGCAGCGTGTTAATCAAACTGAATTAATAAGATTCCTGGTGTTTTCTGATCTTCTGCTGAGAAGCTTCACGTCATGATGATGAAATCTGCTTCGTATGAAAGAGTCAAAACTGAATTACACATATCTGATCGTCACCATGACGTCATCAATAACAATCACAACAATCATCAAAGAACTTATTATACTGAAATGTCTTTCTGTCCGTTTGCTTCTGTGTGACTGCAGGTGGTTAGCTCCGCCCTCATCGCCGTGGGGATCTACGCCAAGATCGCCAAGGAGAAAGGTCGGTCACATGGACGACGAGACATAAGACCAGGTTTAACCTCTGAGGAGCTGAGAGAGGACGGAGGGGATGAGACTCAAAGGTGGAGACAGGAGGAGACAGGGTTAGACAGTGGGAGACAGGTGGAGACAGGGGGAGACGGGTGGAGACAGGAGGAGACAGGGTTAGACAGTGGGAGACAGGGTTAGACAGGGGGAGACAGGGTTAGACAGTGGGAGACGGGGTTAGACAGTGGGAGACAGGGTTAGACATTGGGAGACGGGTGGAGACAGGGGGAGACGGGTGGAGACAGGGGGATACAGTGGGAGACAGGTGAGGACAGCTGGAGAAAAACTGTACGTGTGTGTGTGTGTTATTAAAATCAAAGATCTGCTGATAACATTCCTGATGATGAGTCACAAAAAGATAATCTGGCATGTTTCAACATTCACTGCCTGTGTGTGTGTCTGTGTGTGTGTCTGTGTGTGTGTAGATGTGGTCGACACTCTCACAGCAGATCCAGCTCTGCTCCTGATCGTCGTTGGCTCTGTGACGTTCCTCATCACGTTCCTCGGGTGTTGTGGGTCCTTGCGTAACGCCACCTGTCTGCTGAAGACGGTATTACACTCGGGTCAAAAACCAATTCAACTCAGTAAAATACTCAGCTGCTGTTGAAGCAGCTGCGTTTATAACCAGAGAAAATACTTCATACTAGAGTAAACGTACATGGTTCCTTCCACCATTGGACACCACGGTCTGCTCAGTAAATGAAATGTCACGTGATGAAAGTAGTTGTCGGTGTTGTAACCGTTCCCTCCTGCAGTTCCTGGGGATCCTGGTGGTCATCCTGCTCCTGCAGATCGCCGCTGGAGTCGTGGGATACAGCTTCACTGACATGGTAACGCTGCTGTGATGGAACAGCCAGTAATACTCCGATGAGCTACTTAAGTAAAAGTAATTATACTACAATGTAGAAATACTCTGATACAAGTCACAGACTTAGCATTGAGCTACACTTGGAGTAACCACAGCAGGTGTTCGATCCTGAGAGACGTCCGGACTCACTGAGGCTGTGGTTCAGGTGATGGAGAGGACGGAGAGGCTGATGATGAAGGCCGTCGTCAGATACAGGGACGACAGCGACCTGGAGAACGCCATCGACTTCATCCAGAAGAAGGTACAGGAAGCGGAGTAGCGTCAGCTGGTCAGCTGGGGGCGCTGTGGCACTGACTGCTCTCTCTACAGTTTCAGTGCTGTGGCGTGGAGGGCTACACGGACTGGTCCCGCAACGTCTACTTCGAGTGTTCGGACTCGAACCCCAGCCTGGAGGCCTGTGGAGTTCCTTTCTCCTGCTGCATCCTCCTGCAGAACCAGGTCAGGTCTGAGGAGGGCGCCGTGACATCTGAAATCTGTTCACCTGAAGTTATCGGTTCAAATATGAACCAGGGCTACCTCCTCAGGATTCATCTGCTCTGAAGGGTTTGAACATTAATGGACTCACAGATCTGAAGGGTTCATCCTGCTCTCTGCTTTGTTATTAACAAAAACTGACACAGTCCAGTTTGGTTCCAGTTTAGTTCCAGTTTAGTTCCAGTTTAGTTCCAGTTTGGTTCCAGTTTGGTTCCAGTTTGGTTCCAGTTTAGTTCCAGTTTAGTTCCAGTTTGGTTCCAGTTTGGTTCCAGTTTGGTTGCAGTTTGGTTCCAGTTTAGTTCCAGTTTGGTTCCAGTTTAGTTCCAGTTTAGTTCCAGTTTAGTTCCAGTTTGGTTCCAGTTTAGTTCCAGTTTAGTTCCAGTTTAGTTCCAGTTTGGTTCCAGTTTGGTTCCAGTTTAGTTCCAGTTTGATTCCAGTTTAGTTCCAGTTTGGTTCCAGTTTAGTTCCAGTTTGGTTCCAGTTTGGTTCCAGTTTGGTTCCAGTTTGGTTCCAGTTTAGTTCCAGTTTGGTTCCAGTTTGGTTCCAGTTTGGTTCCAGTTTAGTTCCAGTTTGGTTCCAGTTTGGTTCCAGTTTGGTTCCAGTTTAGTTCCAGTTTAGTTCCAGTTTGGTTCCAGTTTAGTTCCAGTTTGGTTCCAGTTTGGTTCCAGTTTGGTTCCAGTTTAGTTCCAGTTTAGTTCCAGTTTGGTTCCAGTTTGGTTCCAGCTCCATCCCAGCGAGTGGCAGGAAGTGGGGAAGACGCTCAGCTCTGTGTCGGTGTCTCCTGCAGACGATCCTGAACACCATGTGTGGTTACGAGAAGCAGAAGGAGGAGGAGCCTGTTGCCGCTCAGGACGTTTTCACCATCGGCTGTTTAGAGAAAATCGTCTGGTGGACCCAGAAGAACCTGCTGCTGGTGGCCGGTCTGACTGCTGGTCTGCTGCTGCTCGAGGTTAGACCACAGGGGCTAGACCACAGAGGTTAGACCACATGGGTTATTCCTCAGGGGTTAGATCACAGGGGTTAGATCACAGGGGTTAGACCACAGAGGGTAGACCACATGGGTTAGATCACAGGGGTTAGACCACAGAGGGTAGACCACATGGGTTAGACCACATGGGTTAGACCACAGGGGTTAGACCACAGAGGGTAGACCACAGGGGCTAGACCACACAGGGTAGACCACATGGGTAAGGCCACATGTGTTATTCCTCAGGGGTTAGATCACAGGGGTTAGATCACAGGGGTTATTCCTCAGAGGTTAGACCACAGGGGTTAGGCCACAGAGGGTAGACCACAGGGGTTAGACCACAGAGGGTAGACCACAGGGGTTAGACCACAGAGGGTAGACCAAAGGGGCTAGACCACAGAGGGTAGACCAAAGGGGTTAGACCACAGAGGGTAGACCAAAGGGGCTAGACCACAGAGGGTAGACCACATGGGTTAGACCACAGAGGTTAGACCACAGAGGGTAGACGACAGAGGTTAGTCCTCAGAGGTTAGACCAAAGGGGCTAGACCACAGAGCTTAGACCACAGAGATTAGACCACATAGGTTACATCACAGAGGTTAGACCACATGTGTTAGTCCTCAGAGGTTAGAACACAGAGGGTAGACCACAGAGGTTAGACCACATGGGTTAGTCCTCAGGGGTTAGATCACAGGGGTTATTCCTCAGAGGTTAGACCACAGGGGTTAGACCACAGAGGTTAGACCACATGGGTTATTCCTCAGGGGTTAGATCACAGGGGTTATCCTCAGAGGTTAGACCACAGGGGTTAGACCACAGAGGGTAGACGACAGAGGTTAGTCCTCAGAGGTTAGACCAAAGGGGCTAGACCACAGAGGTTCGACCACAGAGGTTAGACCACATGGGTTACATCACAGGGGTTAGACCACAGAGGTTAGACCACAGAGGTTAGACCTCAGGAGTTAGACCACAGAGGTTAGACCACAGGAGTTAGTCCACAGGAGTTAGACCACAGAGGTAAGACCTCAGGAGTTAGACCTGAGAGGTTAGACCTCAGGAGTTAGACCATAGAGGTTAGACCTCAGGAGTTAGACCATAGAGGTTAGACGACAGAGGTTAGTCCTCAGAGGTTAGACCAAAGGGGCTAGACCACAGAGGTTAGACCACATAGGTTAGACCTCAGGAGTTAGACCACAGAGGTTAGACCTCAGGAGTTAGACCATAGAGGTTAGACCACAGAGGTTAGACCACAGAGGTTAGACCACAGAGGTAAGACCACTCCTCACAATGATAATGGAGCTCTGATGAACCAGCAAGGTGATAAGATGCGAGTCTCCAGGTGTGTTGACAGGTTGTGGTGTGGGTGGACGGTAGCAGGTCTCTGAAGCTCTGGTCTCTGAAGCTCTGGTCTCTGAGGCTCTGGTCTCTGAAGCTCTGGTTCTCCTGCAGGTCTGCATGATCGGTCTCGCTGCTGCTCAGACCTCCTGGATCAAGAAAGCCAGAGGGCGGCAGAGAGAGAGCGCAGCGAGGAGCCGCTCGGAGAGGAAGGAAAGTCTCTGGTTTCCTGCGTTCGCAAACTTCGACGAGGACGAGTAGAGTCAAGTTGTGACGGATGTGGATTTGTTGTGGTGACGGATCAATAATCAATAGAAACATGTTTAATGAGGACATCAGAATGTGGACGGAGCGTTTACACTGTGAATCTGAGGCTCCACATATCAGCAGGATGATCTACCTCATGTGAAATCCTCTTTATGTCTTTATGTCACATCACTTATTAGAATAAGTTTTTATATCATTAGCACTCAAACGACTTTTACTTGTTGCTTATAAAATATATATTTTTATATTTCAAAAATCTGTTGTAGAGGAATGTAATGTGAACAACAACATATGTGTATTTTCTATATTCAAGCTTTGTTCTCTTGGTGAATTCACTTCCTCTTGGAACTGTGAAATCTTTATTCCTGATTTAAACAATAAAACCTGGTGACTTCCTGTTCTGCTGGTGACCCCTAGAGGCTGCTTTGTGAACTGCACACCACAGATACTCCTGAAACATCCTTCAGCTTCACCTTGATTCTCATCTTGAGAAGATGTGAACGTTTGAATCATCTCGAGATGAAAAGCTTCTGACTCACCGGCTGCAACAGCAACATGCCTCCTTCATTTAAAGAATATTGGGCCCCTGTGTGCGGGCCCCTGTGTGCCCTGTGTGAGGGCCCCTGTGTGCCCTGTGTGAGGGCCCCTGTGTGCGGGCCCCTGTCTTTCATTGTGATTTCTTATTGTTAAGCCCAGTGCAGTGTGGCCCTCAGGAACCTGCTGTCCCTCCATGTTAATCTGAGGAGCAGATCAGCAGCAGCTGCCTCACGCTCACCTGATTGGATTAATGGCTGCCGGCTGCGTGAGGGTCAAAATAGCAGCAGAGATGATGTCACTCTAGTTCAGCTCCACGTGTTCACATCCTCGTGTTTTCATTCAAGATCTAACGTTCTGGTTTGTTTCAGTTGTTTTTCGACTCACTTCCTGAACTGATCAGACATGAAACCATCTTTTTAGGATGGTGGTCCGAGGGTCAGAGAACCTGGAGACCGCCAGCTGACCGGATGGATCTGGATCAACGTTCATAAACATTTAGTCTCAAACTAATGCAGCTGTGGAAGAAGAAGCCCGATCGGCCCAAAGCTCTGGACCCAGAAGCTTCTCGCTGTGAAGCAACAGTTCTGAAGTCAAACCATTTAATTTTATAAATAAACAAACAACACAAACATATTTCATAAATAAAAAAACAACACATATGTACATGGTGAAGTTTGAGGAACCCGACGGTTTGTGTTGGCAGATGAACAATGAGGTTTAAAGAGGATCAACAGTCAAATTAAGGCAGATCTACGTTTTCACGTGGAAACAACACAACTACTCCACAGTGAGATCCGGTCGAGGAGCACTTCACAGCGAACACACAAACATCTGCTGTCGATTAACATTTCAGCTTCTATCACCCTGAACGTGGAGAGGATCACGATGCTCGGGCTTCGCTGTCGGGAGACGTCACGTCGTCCATGTTCAGTTTCTGTGGTTACGACAAACAGCCAATCCTCAAATTTGAAAAGAAAATTGTTTTCAAAAATGACATTAAAGATATTATTGATATTGATATGATTGAACCATTGTATGAATCCAACTCTCCAATTAACCAAAAATAAAAACAACCAAATGAAATAGCTGCAGTTATATTCACTACCTGATGCTTTAACTGAGCCACATACACAAACAGAGTTTGTGTTTCCACCGATCATCAATGAAGTGAAACAATTTGTCACAAGAGATAAACACAACTCAAACTAGCATCTGTTCACGTTCGTGCTAGAGACAGTGGGAAATCCCATTAATTCCTAGAGCACTAGTTTACACTCAAACATTGAATCAAAACAAGAAGAAGAAAATAAAGCACGTAAAGTAACGCATGCCAGCATGCTGTCGAATACAAACCAGCCAGGAGGAGGAGGAGGAGGAGTCTGCGAGATGAAGAGCACTTGATTCATTCAGCTATCTGATTGGGCGGATTTCCCTTTAACCCTTCAGTCAGTCTGAAGCAGTGAGAACCGGCCAATCACAGTCCAGTCAAAGTGAGTGTAAGCACCCGAGTTACAAACATAAGACAAGAGAACAAACGGCAAAACGAAGGAGTTCATCCTGTTGGTAGATTCCAGATTAAACAGCAGCTCACGATCTTAGTCTGTGGATCCAACTCGTTGAGCTTCTTTAGGTTTGATGTGGTTTCTTCAGATCATCGGTCATCTGACACGAGGACTCTGGTTCTGGCTCTGAAGTCCAAGTTAAGAGGAGGAACACATTCCAACTTATCCACCTAAAGAAACAGGACCAGAATGTATTCACCGTACATCTGGACAAATGACCCTCGCTGGGCTGGGCGTCTTCTACAAGAGCCTCTGTGGTTTCCAGAGGTCCTGGGTCCTAAACCAATAACAAACCAGTTCAAAAGACAAACAACGGCACTGACTATCCATCTAAACTCTGCATAAATCCCAGGAGTCACGGCCGTGGTCTTCCAGTCGGCTGAACGCTGTCATCGTGTGGAACGCGTCTGAACAAGCGTCTCCTGGTTGTGGAACAGAACCGAGCCCGACACGCACCGGTCCATCAGGTCTTTGGGCCTAAATCGCATCTGGGACCGAACTAGAACTTGGGCAACAAATACAGTGAAAACCCGCCAGTGGAGTTCAGGTTGAGATAATGATTCCACTGTAGGAGACCAGAAAGGACAGGGGTCCTGAGGGGGCTCTGTCTGCTAGGTGGCGCTGTCGAGTCAGATGAGGAACCTGCAGCCGCTCCAATGACGTGTTGTTCCCATAATCCTCCAGTGCAGATCAGGCTTGTGTTCATCACTTCAACATCAGACGCTTCCCAAAGTGAGCTTGTTAGGGCTGAAGGGGGGTTTGCCCTTTGACCCCTCACACCCTCATCAGTGAGCAGGAGAACCACCGAAGCTCCGGTCCCCTGATCCGTCTCCGTCCTGTTCAGAAGGAGCTTCCTGCTGCGTGTGCTGAGTCATCACTTCTTAACGCTCCTGTTCACTGGGCACTGAGACTCGTGTGATGTGGCTCCGCCTGCTCCATCAAACCTGACAGATGTTGTAGTAGACGGTGTGGGCGTGTCCCTCACCTGCCGAGTCGCCCAGCGCCTCGAACATGCAGTCTTTGTGTGTGTGGATCTCGGTCATTGGCATGTTGACACTGTGGGAGTTGTGAGGAGTCTGGGTTCCGTAGGACGGCACAGACTGGAGACAGTAAAACACACAGGACAACACACGTGAGCGCCACACGGTGGTGGGTGGGTTCACATCCTTGATACAGACTTCAGTAAATAAATGATGCAAATATCTCAGGAGGAAAACGAGGAGCCAGGACAAGACAATTCAAATCCAGAGCTTTAGCCCATAAATGCCTTTTTGTGTCAGGATGTTGTTTTTACCTTTCCAGTTTCACTGAGAGGGAAATCCTTCCGACAGAGGTGGGCGATGATTCCTGCAGCGAGGGCGTCCCCGAGGACATTGATCATGGTCCGAAACCTGTCCCTGCAGAGGAGAGACGTGAAGACACAAGAAGACACAAGAAGACACCGTGAGACCAACTTCAGACAACAGACTTAAATCTGATTCGCTTCCTCTTTCACCTCATATACACATGTGACATTTCATAATAAGTACTGTTACTTACAGGATCCAATCGATGGCCACGATGAGGGTGATGTCATCAGGGGGTAACCCCACAGATGTCAGTACGATCACCATGGTAACCAGTCCGGCCTGGGGAATCCCGGCTGCACCGATGCTGGCGGCCGTGGCCGTGATGCTGCCGGACAACCGGGGGAAACAAGAGTTTGTTCAAAGGTGCAACTTCACAAAGTTCGTTCCCCAGATATTCAGGTTCAGTCCAGAGGCTGAACTCACTCACTTAATAACAACTGTCCATCTGTGTCTCCATGTGAGACACGTGGAGGACGTTTCTAGTTTCTGATTCTGTCTGAGAAACGAATCCTCACTTATGGTGATATGTTCCCGCGGTGGATCCTTCAGAGACACCGGTGCTGTTTTAGGACCTGAACTGTCTCTAAGACAAATGAAGTCCTCGTTTTTAATTTACCATAGTTGCAGGTTCTAAAGTAAATAGGACTTATGGTCAATCCTGTTTTTTTTAATGAGGCTTCTTATCCCCTTGAATTGACACGACAGAGTGAACTTGTGGAAGGGGGACAGAGAGAAGGGGGGGGGGCAGCTCCACCAGGTAGGCTAAACACCGGCCCTGGTAGATCCTGTTAACCCTCCAGTTGCTGTTCAGGATCAATTGAATCACAAATGGAAATTTGTTGGTCTTGTTTTGAACATTTGATTCTTGAGTTGGTGCTAACGTCTCAAACCGAGATCCTGAACGGACCTGGACATGCTGAGGATGATTCTGCAGCTCTTGAAAAATTAATATTGGTATCAGAGGAGCTTCAGAGTGTGTTGCTGTTGTTTTACCTGATGGTGACCAGCTGACCGAGGTCCAGCTCGTAGTCGTTCACCTGAGCGATAAAGATGGCAGCCACCGCCTCGTACAGCGCCGTGCCGTCCATGTTGATGGTGGCTCCGACAGGAAGGACGAAGCGAGCGATCTGGCGGTCGACGTGGCAGTTCTCCAACAGACACTTCATGGTGATGGGCAGCGTGGCAGAGCTGAGGACGGACGGCATTCAAGTGAAACTTCCAAGAAGACAAATGAGAGCGTCAGATTAAATCAGGACTGTCCTGGACTCTGACCTGGAGGAGGTGGCCAGGGCGATCACCAGCGCCTGCAGCAGGCCCCGGATGTAGGTGAACGGGTTCTTCCTGGTGAGGAGGAAATAGAAGAGAGGAAGCAGGACGAGTCCGTGGACAAAAAGGCCTGCGAGGACGGTGATGCCATACCAGCCCAGCTTCTTCCCCAGGGTGCTCGGGTCCTGCATGTCCAGGATCTTCCCAGCCACCAGGAAGATGATCCCAAAAGGAAAGTACCTGAGAGGACAAGTCATTGAGGGTTTGTCTTCTGGAGAGCAGGAATGGCAATTAAATGGAGATCTAAGTTAAAGTTCTTAGATATTTCTTTCTCTGTTCTTTTGCCTGATGATCCTAAAGAAGTCAAGGAGTCATGGGGTCAACACCCAGCACTAGTCCGAAGCTCAGCTCAGATCATTGAGTCATGTTTGGACTCTGCGGCTGTTTTTAATCTGCTCAGTGGCTGAAGCTGCAGTGGGAGGAGCCCAAAAGCAGTGATGTCACCGCCGCCATGTTTTCACCAGCTGACAGGTCATCAGGTCAAACATCCACGGATCATTCAGCAGAGAGACACTGGGCCGCTTTGTCCAGTGTCAGAGGGACGTCCTCACTAAACAGGGGACGGTGTCGGTTCCACAGGAAAACATCTTATCAACATTATTAACCCTAACGAACAATCACAGCATCGTTAACGACCCGAGGCACAGACACAGACACAGACAAAGACACAGACACAGACGCTGTCGGAGCTGAAACTCACCAAACAGCAGCGTTGATGATCTTCATGACGCACTCGTTGATGCACTGACAGACGTTGACCAGTGGCGCCCCTCGTTCTCCCATCCTGCCCAGCAACAGACCTGCAGCCACAGTTTACATTCACATCAGCACCTGATAGATTTTAATATACCGCACTGCACCAACAGAGGATGTGAAGCAGGAGGAGTTCACTCATAACAATACAACTGATGATAACTGGACTTTTGGACCAATCACAGGAAGTAGAGCCAGCTTTAAACAGTAGAAGAAGAAAGAGAAGAGGAAGCAGCTGCAGTCTTCACCTCCGCCGATGTCCTGTTTGAACCATGGGTAAGGGTGAGGAGTACTGTGGAGTACTGTAGTACTGTGGAGTACTGTGGACTACTGTAGTACTGTGGAGTACTGTAGTACTGTGGAGTACTGTGGACTACTGTAGTACTGTGGAGTACTGTAGTGTACAGTAGTACTGTGGAGTACTGTGGAGTACAGTAGTACTGTGGAGTACTGTGGAGTACTCGGTCCCAGAGTCCACGGGACCGAGACCTTCTACAGCTGCACAAACATGTCAACAGATTCAATGAGGCTTGTGTCTCACTCTCTAATAATCCAAATCAACAATGGTGTTGTTATATGTTGTTTATTTACAACAGGAACCTGTAAAATAGAAGTGATGGTGAGCCACAGAAGAAGAAGATTCTGCTACATGTGTGGAAAAGTGAGAAGAACTGAGATGTTGCCTTGCTCGGACATTAGAGGGGAACACTTTGGGACTAGATGAAGTGGAGCCCAGATGGTGGACCCGTCCTGCTCACCCATGGTTGCAGAGAAGATGACGATGCCCAGGACGTTCATCTGTTGGCTGCTGCCGGGCTTCGTCTTGTACGTGATCTCTGGGGGCGGAGTCAGCTCCAGGTACACTGTCCGCCCTTTCGGGTCGTCCTCATCAGGGACGAGGTAGACGAAGTTGGGCTGAACGGTTCTGGTCTGGACTTTGAGGATGGGAATCAGATCTGTTTTGTACTGAGGACACAGAGTTTGTTACAGGAAGAGAAACAGAACAGAGGACAGAGTTTCTCGGTGATTCTCTTACCTGCTGAAACGTTGCTTCAATCAGATTCGATGGAACCATGTTTCTGTGGAGAAGAGAATTCTTTATTCACTGATCCTCTGAGTTTGTGTGTGTGTATATATAAATATATAGATTTATATATATTTATACATTCATAACAGTATACAGTTATACCCTTAAACAGTACATGTTGCAGGAGGCAACAGGCGTGACATTGGAGTGTAAACAATCCAGATCAGCTGACCTTCAGCCGAGGTCAGAGGTCAACGGGATGATCATGTGTACGGCCTGTTCATGAGGCGCCAGCAAAAGTGGGCGTGTTTTCTTGACGAGGCTCGAGGGCGTGGTCTGCCAACGTGCCACAGCAGAGATCATGACATGTCACGGCTGCTGACTCGGTTAATCTGTCACTCATCCCCCAGGACAACTAAAAATACTGGGATCAGATCCGACTCTAATTGGATTTGATGCGAGTGTCGGTTTGTTTTCTGCGTATTGTTGATCTGAGTGACGTTCAGTCACCTGTCAGTCAAAAGGTGATGACGGCCTGGGCTCTGCAGGAGTCCTGGTTGTGAGAGTGAGGATTCAAACCAACATCACGTATGTTCTCTGTCACATGAACATGTATGATGAGGGTCATGTTGTCTACAGCTGTAAGAGTTTTGAATTTAAATAAAGTTGTTTTCTGATCTGAAGCTTCATGTTTCCTCTGATTGGTTAGTTCTGGTTTCACGTTGAAGTTTAAGGAATAAAGAAGATATCACCTGCGTGGGCGGAGTCTACCTGTACTTGACTCTGATTGATTTGAAGACGGCGTCTGATATGGGCGTGTTGTCAGGTGTGTGTGTGTGTGTGGGGGGGGGGGGTAGTAGTCTTTCTGATTGAATGGAGGAAAATGACGCTTAATCTGGTTGCCATGGTAACTTCATGATGGTACCAGCATCAGCACCTTCAGGCGCAGTACTCCACAGTACTCCACAGTACTCCACAGTACTCCACAGTACGCCACAGTACTCCACAGTACTCAACAGTACTCCACAGTACTCCACAGTACTCAACAGTACTCCACAGTACTTCAAATTCACCAAATGAACGTCCTCGTGGTAAAACATTACATCGTCGGTGGTGAAGACTGCAGCTTTTTCTTCTTCTTCGTCTTCTATCGTTTAATTCTGTCTCTACTTCAAGGGGTTTCACTCTGGAACCGAACCAGGTTCAGTTTGATCCAGACCCAGAACACCTCTTCTGGTCTGAGGAACCTTTCACGCCTGAGTCTGAAGCTCTGAATCAAACCAGGTGTGAACGAGTTAAAGAACTTTGTGTGATTGTCCAGATTGTTTTCCTGCAGTGGATTTTTTCCTCTCACAGAATATTTGAGAACATGAAACAACACAAACTACACAATCCTGCAACACAACCTCACAGGTTCTATGTGACTGCGGCAGAACAAATTCAAACCTGAAGCACTGAGACAAACTTCAGCTCTGACCTTTGACCTGTCTCACCTGATGAGGTCGATCAGGGCGTCGGCCGAGGTCATGACAGGCCCCCCCCCCAGCCGGTGGCTCTCCATTTCCGTTCCCACGCCGGGTTTAATGATGATGACGAGCAGGATGCCGACCACCACAGCGATGAAGGTGGTCCACAGGTAGTAGGTGACGGTGAGCACGCCCATCCGACAACACGCCTTCGACTCCATCGACGACAGACCCGACATCAAACTGCACCAGGGACACACACACGTCTCTGATGTTAGCGGGTCGGACCAAATAACAAAAACACACGTCCATGAGAAGCATGAGTCCACACGTCTGTGACACACAAACTGCAGCACTGTTTATTACACAGATTTACATGTATGTGAGCGTTCCTAATAATCTGCCATCTCAAGTACATCTATAAACAGCCATAAACACTTTGAGTAGAAGAAATCTGATCGTCTGCTTCTCGTCTAATCATCAGAAAAACTAAGATTTTAAACTGATGTGATTTCAGTGAGAATTGAAAACCGATTTTCCACTGAGCTGTAACAGAGAGCCATAATATAATTATATAATAATTCAGAGTTTGAACAATCGTCAGTGAAAAGACGAATAAATTAATAAATGTTTGATATGATGAAGAAACTTTGAATTGAAATCAAATCTTTAATATCGGAACATTTTTACTAAACTCTAAAAGTGATGAAGGATTTGGTAAAAGATCAACATCGTTCAGTTTAGTCAAACGACGTCCTCGACATTAACAAATCAGAAACAGCCACCGGGCCCCAAAGGCCCCAGAGGTTCCAGAGGCTCCAGAGTCCCCAGAGGCTCCAGAGGCTCCAGAGTCCCCAGAGGCTCCAGAGGCTCCAGAGTCCCCAGAGGCTCCAGAGGCTCCAGAGTCCCCAGAGGCTCCAGAGGCTCAGGAGGCTCCAGAGGCTCAGGAGGCTCCAGAGTCCCCAGAGGCTCCAGAGGCTCCAGAGGCTCCAGAGTCCCCAGAGGCTCCAGAGGCTCCAGAGTCCCCAGAGGCTCCAGAGGCTCAGGAGGCTCCAGAGTCCCCAGAGGCTCCAGAGGCTCAGGAGGCTCCAGAGGCTCAGGAGGCTCCAGAGTCCCCAGAGGCTCCAGAGGCTCCAGAGGCTCCAGAGTCCCCAGAGTCCCCAGAGGCTCCAGAGGCTCCAGAGGCTCCAGAGGCTCCAGAGGCTCCAGAGGATAAGAGACACGTTGATTGTTTTTTAAATAAGTTAATAAATACATCTGACAGTTATTTACTTCAATAATCAAGTGTTTACTCAATGAATGAAAAAGTTGAACTCATAAGTTTCTGGATCTCAAGTTAACATATTTTTATTAAATCATTTTTACAATTTGATTTTTGGATGTTGAGCTCACTGACAAATCCTCAAATATTCACATGGGAACTTTTCATTAAAGTTCATTTTCTGAAGCCGGTTTCTGTGGAGATTATGAAACTGATGCACAGTGGGTGTCAGTGGGGGCCAGGAGGGGCCAGTCAGGAGGAGGAGGAGGAGGAGGAGGAGGAGGAGACGCTGCACGTTGACCTACCTGGACGTGATGAGAGGAAGAATGAGCATCTTCAACATCCTCATCAGCAGCTCTCCAGGAAAAGAGAAGTAGAGCTTGGCCTGCGGTGAAAATAGAAATGTTTTAGAGAACATTTGAGAGTTGGTGTTGATCTCAGTCGATCACTCGATTCACGTGTGAAAGATCAGAGAGATCACACGTTTCCTTTTCCGCGGAATTAAAATGTAGTGTGAAGAAATGGAATCATAGAATTCTATTTATGATAATGATCTCTGCTTTTTATCTGCTGTATGATTATCATGTTACTGTCACTGCAGATGAAGGTCTGAATGCTGATTTAAACCCTGGGATATAATTTGGGAATATTCTTAATTAATTTAGTTTTGATGGTTTTAAAGTCGGCAGATTTAAAATAATGGAATCAAAAGCTTTAGCCCCAAAAGTTGCAAATGAACAGAAACACTTTCATGAACATTACCTGTGTCTTCATCTCCTTGCTTTGACGTTTAATTCAGTTCTAGCATAAATCAGTCGATTTGAGTTTGTTTTGACACTTTGATTATTTTCCTGCTAATCCTTCATTAGTTTAAAATCTGCACAGACCTGCTCAGCTGATCCAGCATCAGAAGTTATCGTCAGTTTGAGAACAAAGAGAATCAGTTTCTCTTTTGCTTTAATGTTTAAACGATGTCACTGGATTATGAAACTCGCTTCATCTCCAGGAGCTGAAAACACGTCAGACGAATAGAGGTCGTTGATATCAAAGAGAATATGAAATACAAAGAAACAGTCTGTTCAGGAAGAGTGATGCTAGCTGATGCTAAACCTTGTCTATATTATATAATATTATATTCTATATCAGCTCTCTGACTCTGAGGCTGCATTCAGAAGGTCAACCACTAAATCAACTCCCGTCCTGACCACGACTCCTTGATCCTGAGAAGACGGGTCAAGGTCAAGGAGAGAGAAGGAGAAGCTGTAAGGAGTTAGGAAAGGAGGGAGGAAAGGAGTTAGGAAAGGAGAACCACAGTGTGGAGGAAATCAGACTCAACTTCTTTTGTGTCAACTCCACAGTCAGAGGATTAAAACATCTTTTATATTTAGATATGAAGATGATATTTAGAACTGAACATATCAGTTAACTATGTTTGTTGTTCACTGGACAGATAGAGGAAGTAAAACAGCTGTTCTGTTTTTTATATTAACATGGGCCCGTTGTGTCACTTTAAATGAGGCTGACGCTATGAATTGTGGGACGGCAATGTCTCCTTTCCTTTCCTTAAGGATGGTCCCATGTTTCCTCTGCTAAAGGAGACAGGTTAGGAAGCAGTGAAGCTCCTTTCCTCATCATTCAGAGAACTGAAACACTTCAGTTCCTAACCCTAACCCTAACCCACCCGTAACATTGCTAATGCTAATGTTTACCTAATGCTACTGTTTGCTAATGCTAATGTTGGCTAATGCTAGTCGGTCTCTTTTCAGTTATTTAGGTCAAAGACGTTTAGTTTGTTTTTAAATATCTTTACCTAGAAATGAACACTTTGTAACATGCTTACATAATAAGAGCAGGCTAGGCTAATTGTTATCTAGCTTAATGTTAGCTTACGGCGGTAATAATTAATATGAACTTCACCTTACAAAGTGTTGAATGTTGTAAAGAGATGGATAAAACTATAAGTCAAATATAAATAAAATAAATATACAAACCAATATTTTATTATTTTTTAAAAAATATGCACAGAAGCTGTATTATCATTATAAATTATATTTTCTTAAATAAACAGACAAAATCTCCTCGACAATAGAGTTTAACAGCAAAGTTGAAGATTCAAAATGTAATTGTTGATGCATGAAGTAAACTGAAAATGAAGAAAAGTATCAACAGGACATCTGAAAAACGATTAAAGTTTAGAGAGAAGAATAAACATAAGAGCTGAAATATTGACTTGAGTCCTGAAGGGGGAAGCAACTGCACATTTAAAAAGAAAGTATCTGACTGGAGACATGAAAATATCATGGGGACTGAATTGTTTAATAAAGTCCTGTCTGGAATCTAAAGGAAAGTTTCCAAACCATCTTTGAATGTTTCAGCATCAGAAATCTGGTAAACAGGACAGGAAGTGAGACTTTGAAAATAAAGGTACTATGCAGAAGATTTAGAAACAAATATCAAGAGGACATTTTCCTGATGTAGTTTTTAAAACAAAGTGTAGATGTTGTGCAGGTGAAGGATGAGGTGGGGGGGTGTCTGACCTGTGTGGAGAGCTGGGTTCCTCTCAGCATGAAGCCCAGCGTGCAGCCCGTCAGCACCGCGATGACCGACAGGGTGAGCAGCCCGTTCCTCCGGCAGAACTGCTGGATCCTCTGCCGCAGGTCCGACTTCCCCGTCGCCCGGAGGAAGGTCTTCATCTGGTCCCCCATCGTCCCCTCCGTGCTCCCGGCAGCACACGAGCCGTTGACGGAGCCGGCCTCCTCCTCGCCTTTCGGTATCAGAAGCTCCTCCATGGTCCAGAGTGTCCAGTTGGCCGGGTGACAGACCTGTGCGAGTCAAAGACGAGTTAGCCTTTCCCCCTGAGGATTAAGTCCTCACGATCAGAGCCACCAGGAGCCTGACGGCCTCCTGCAGCCGGCTCCAGACTTACCAGGACTAAGAGGCTTAGAGGAAAGTACCTCACACGCCTTTGTTGTGGCATCTGGTCCAGGTCTCTGCTATTGCTGGACCTGGTCTGTTCTGCTGGATCTGGTCTGTTCTGCTGGATCTGGTCTGTGCTGCTGCTGGACCTGGTCTGTGCTGCTGGACCTGGTCTGTGCTGCTGGATCTGGTCTGTTCAGCTGGATCTGGTCTCTGCTGCTGCTGGACCTGGTCTGTGCTGCTGGATCTGGTCTCTGCTATTGCTGGACCTGGTCTGTTCTGCTGGATCTGGTCTGTTCTGCTGGATCTGGTCTGTGCTGCTGCTGGACCTGGTCTGTTCAGCTGGATCTGGTCTGTGCTGCTGCTGGACCTGGTCTGTGCTGCTGGATCTGGTCTGTTCAGCTGGATCTGGTCTCTGCTGCTGCTGGACCTGGTCTGTGCTGCTGGATCTGGTCTGTTCTGCTGGATCTGGTCTGTGCTGCTGCTGGACCTGGTCTGTTCTGCTGGATCTGGTCTGTGCTGCTGGATCTGGTCTGTGCTGCTGCTGGACCTGGTCTGTGCTGCTGGATCTGGTCTGTTCAGCTGGATCTGGTCTCTGCTGCTGCTGGACCTGGTCTGTGCTGCTGGATCTGGTCTCTGCTATTGCTGGACCTGGTCTGTTCTGCTGGATCTGGTCTGTTCTGCTGGATCTGGTCTGTGCTGCTGCTGGACCTGGTCTGTGCTGCTGGACCTGGTCTGTGCTGCTGGATCTGGTCTGTTCAGCTGGATCTGGTCTCTGCTGCTGCTGGACCTGGTCTGTGCTGCTGGATCTGGTCTCTGCTATTGCTGGACCTGGTCTTTTCTGCTGGATCTGGTCTGTTCTGCTGGATCTGGTCTGTGCTGCTGCTGGACCTGGTCTGTTCAGCTGGATCTGGTCTGTGCTGCTGCTGGACCTGGTCTGTGCTGCTGGATCTGGTCTGTTCAGCTGGATCTGGTCTCTGCTGCTGCTGGACCTGGTCTGTGCTGCTGGATCTGGTCTGTTCTGCTGGATCTGGTCTGTGCTGCTGCTGGACCTGGTCTGTTCTGCTGGATCTGGTCTGTGCTGCTGGATCTGGTCTGTGCTGCTGCTGGACCTGGTCTGTGCTGCTGGATCTGGTCTGTTCAGCTGGATCTGGTCTCTGCTGCTGCTGGACCTGGTCTGTGCTGCTGGATCTGGTCTCTGCTATTGCTGGACCTGGTCTGTTCTGCTGGATCTGGTCTGTTCTGCTGGATCTGGTCTGTGCTGCTGCTGGACCTGGTCTGTGCTGCTGGACCTGGTCTGTGCTGCTGGATCTGGTCTGTTCAGCTGGATCTGGTCTCTGCTGCTGCTGGACCTGGTCTGTGCTGCTGGATCTGGTCTCTGCTATTGCTGGACCTGGTCTTTTCTGCTGGATCTGGTCTGTTCTGCTGGATCTGGTCTGTGCTGCTGCTGGACCTGGTCTGTTCAGCTGGATCTGGTCTGTGCTGCTGCTGGACCTGGTCTGTGCTGCTGGATCTGGTCTGTTCAGCTGGATCTGGTCTCTGCTGCTGCTGGACCTGGTCTGTGCTGCTGGATCTGGTCTGTTCTGCTGGATCTGGTCTGTGCTGCTGCTGGACCTGGTCTGTTCTGCTGGATCTGGTCTGTGCTGCTGGATCTGGTCTGTGCTGCTGCTGGACCTGGTCTGTGCTGCTGGATCTGGTCTGTTCAGCTGGATCTGGTCTCTGCTGCTGCTGGACCTGGTCTGTGCTGCTGGATCTGGTCTCTGCTATTGCTGGACCTGGTCTGTTCTGCTGGATCTGGTCTGTTCTGCTGGATCTGGTCTCTGCTGCTGCTGGACCTGGCCTCTCTTTTACTCATGTTGATGAGGTGTCGGGATCAGTCTAAACTTTGGACTGATCCTGCTGTCATAACCATTAAGGTGTTGGTTCGAATCCCATCCTTGTCGAAAATGTAATTTTAGGAAACAATAAAAGGAAACAGTGGTGATGGTAAATAAAACCAATTGGCACAATAAATTCCTCAGTGTGCCATATCACCTAACAGCTCAATCTGCATCTGTGATGTCACAGTGATGTTGTGGACATGAGCAGAGCCCACATAGCTCTGTGACAGGAAGACCTAACGTTTCCTTTTCTCTGGATCAATATAGCAGCACTGAGGAAGTTATTGCTTGAATGGAAAACATTGAGCATAAATACTGCGTCAACATCTACATAAAAATGTCAATGTTTCACTTTAAAATGTAAAATCACAAAGCAGTGTGTAATCTGGCTGAGAGCTAGAGTACAGCAGGAATTTGAACATCAACAGTAGAACAGTACAACCAACACAGACAATTAACATTTTCATGTCCTCTAATCTTTAAGGCCCTCAGGCACACACAATAACAATTTCAGAGTGAACTCAAATGTGTGCGTCAATTCTTTGGGATATCTTAAATGTGGGGTTCATAGATGAGGCGTCCCAAAACCTGGCTCATCCAAACCCTCCTGAAAACAGTTGAGAGATCATATACTAATCACATCCCCTGAAACACCATGGGCTATAAGGGAGTGGCAAGCAAAACCCTTTGGCATTGCAATAGATGAAGAGGGCTTATGCCAACACTGAGGAGGAAAGTAGAGGGGGAGAGGAGATGGAAGATGAGGAGGAGAAAGGAGGAGGAGAAGAGAGGAGGAGGAGGATGAGATGAGGAGAAGAGAGGAGGAGGAGGAGAAGAGAGGAGGGGGGGGGGGAGAAGAGAGGAGGAGGAACGACTGTAGTGTCATAAAGATGACAACATTGAACAAACATCAGTGAGATAAGAACGACCTGAAATGACAGAAACATATTTTGGTTTGGTCCATGTCCCATCTGCTAACGTGGAGGAGGTATGAGCTGCAGCCAGCCTCTGCCTTCACAAAAGTGGCAACGCTGCAGTTCTTCAGATGACCACTAGATGGTGGTTCAGGATTGGGTCTTCACCTTCACCTTCTATGTAAAATACCTTGACATAATATACATTATGGTTTGATGACAAACAAATAAATTGAATTGAAATACATATCATTTGATATCGATAATTATCATGATAAATGTCACATTAATTATTTTAAGTTAAAAGATAATTTTTACTCTTCTGAATGAGCAGATAATCGTAAACATGTGTTTACAGTATTATATCCACATGTATGGAACCTTCTTATTAAAAGATATTATCAACGGAGGATGATCACGTCTTCTGGCCAGTGATTGGACATGCTCCTGATCTCATCCCCCCAACCCCCCCCCACCCTCCTCTCAAACGCCATGGATCAGACTCATGAGTGTCACCACGTCAGCTGCAGCCGAGAGGAAACAAACACGTTTTGTAACTATGACACTTTAATTCTCCAGTAATATCAAAGAAGTTGAGTCAGAAATACAAACAAGATCACGAGATGAATAAATACACCAATAATAAATTACATGGATGAATCCCAACAGGTCCCAGTGTTAAAGTTAGTTATCAGCAGGTTTTAATAAATTAATTCTTCTAGGACCGGCTCCATTACATTTATAATATTTATAATATTTAAAGCCTCTGAATGAAGTGACTTACAGAATAACTCACCAACAAAACCAGGAAAAAGAAAACAACTGGAATGGAAATGTAAACAGGAAGATTTAAAAGCAGATTCTCACGATGGATGTGAACATGTGACCAAATGACTGTGGATTTCAAAATAATGAAACAGTTCCTCTAAAGCCATGAAATCCAGAGAATCGTCTCCAGAGCTTCTCCAGCGTTTTCTGCTCAGACTCGTTCAGAATCAGATCCTCCTCATGGTTCAGCCCCCGGTGCAGCAGACACACACAGGAAGTGACCTGTTACCTCAGCTGCAGAGGTCATGTGATCATGTTTACATCACCTGACACTTCGTCAGCTCTGATCACCACAAACTCTCTTGTTGTTCTCACATCGGATTCTCTTGAATTTTTACAAACATAACACCAGGAGGCCAATAAGGAACTGGGAACTGTGGAGTCCAGTGTCTGAACTCAGCTACAGTGTTTACTTTGGTATCGTGGTCGGTGACTTCCTGTCCGTCACCACGTGATAAAGACGAGAGCGGCGAGCGCAGCATATCCGAGGATTAGGAAGAGCACCTTGAGGAGCCGGTCCTGTTTGTCGTCCAGCTCTCGGGACAGGATCTCGAAGAAGGTGACGAACAGGAAGGTCCCGGCTGCGAATCCCTGGAGCACCACAGACACCACGCTACCCGCCAGCGTCTGAGCCGACTGGATGCCCATTCCTACCAGCATGCCCAGTGGGATCATCAGGCTGACTGTGACCCCCAGCTTGGCGGCATCTTTCATGCCCTGCGACGCCTTGGCCATGCTGACGCCGAGGGCGACAGCGGCCAGCGTCTCATGTACGGCCACGCCCAGGAAGAGGCTGTCCAGCTTGGCTGCGTCGTCCTGCAGGCCGAGCGCCAGTCCCTCAAACACCGAGTGAGCCGACAGAGCCAGGACCAGGCTCACGAGCCGCAGAGGCCTCGCCCCCGCAAGCTCCACCGGGTTGAAGTGTCCGTGCCGGTGTCCATGTGAGCGGTGAGCGCCGCCTCGCCCCCCCTCCGGTGAGCCCCCCTCCGAGGAGATGAAGGGCGTCTCGTACTCGGAGTCGCTGCCGGCCTCAGAGCCTCCGGCGTTGAAGGTTTTCAGGTCGATGACGGACGGTTTGTCCTTCTTGAAGGTGAGGACAGCCTGTTCCACGAACACAGTGAGGAAGAAACCGATCATCATCATCGTCTCCGCCAGAGGATAATTACTGCTGATCTGCAGCTGGAGGAACACGTCGCCCACCTGAGGAGACGAGACAGATCAGGGATCAGATAACCACCAAAGGGTTCTTGTGTTAGTTTGGCTGGTGACACACAGGGCTGAGGCAAGCGCCCCCTCCTGGATGGTGAGAGTCAGGCAGAACTTAGGTCAACTTAATTAGAGCCCAGGTTTCAGAACCACATATGAGAGAAGTTGTCTCTAATAGTGGACACTGTCTCATGTCTTCTTACAGGACAACGAGAAGTCGTACTCTAAAACAGTTACCTTGTCTCTGACGGCCGGCAGCAGAGCATTGAAGCAGGTGGCGAGGAACACGCCTCCTCCGAACGAGTTACAGAGCGACAGAGCTCTCCTGTACCTCTGCGCCTTGTCGTAGTCGACCAGCAGGAGGCGCACTGGGACCAGAATGCCGGCCAGCATGAGGCCGAATAATCCCAGCAGGCCGAGAAGCTTCTTCACCAGGATCTGCATCCTGACGCCACTAAAAGAGAGAGAGAGAGAGAGAGAGAGAGAGAGAGTCAGTCTGTGAGTATCTTCTAGTATAAAGAAGTTGGTTGGATTTACTCAACACCCTGGTTCTTCTTTCCGAACTTCTTAGTTAGTTAGTTAGAGAACTGAGGCATAAAAATGTCACATAAATATAATTCAGATTACGAGTATTAAAGACTTTATTCTGAAATGTGGTGGAAGAAGAAGTGGCATGAAACTGTCCCTAGAGCAGTAGATGAGTAAACTAACCAGCTACCTAACTAACCGACTAACTAACTAACCAGCTAACTAACTAACCAGCTACCTAACTAACCGACTAACTAACTAACCAGCTACCTAACTAACCGGCTAACTAACTAACCGGCTACCTAACTAGCCTGCTAACTAACTAACCGGCTAACTAACTAACCAGCTAACTAACTAACCGGCTAACTAACTAACCGGCTACCTAACTAGCCTGCTAACTAACTAACCGGCTAACTAACTAACCAGCTAACTAACTAACCGGCTAACTAACTAACCTGCTTACTAACTAACCGGCTAACTAACTAACCAGCTAACTAACTAACCAGCTAACTAACTAACCAGCTAACTAACCGGCTAACTAACTAACCGGCTACCTAACTAGCCTGCTAACTAACTAACCGGCTAACTAACTAACCAGCGAACTAACTAACCAGCTAACTACCTAACTAACTAACCAGCAGTTCACATCGATGAAACGTGTCTCACTAAACTCGGATCTTTACTATTTACATCATAAACCGGTTCTGTTTGTGACGTAAAGTTCACATCTGAGCATTAAATCAACTTCCTGTCAGGACGTTCAAAATAAAAGGTTAACGCGTCAGAACCAGTCGCTATGGTCACATTGAACTTTCACGTGACTTCATGTTTCTCTCGTTCTTCAGCAGCTTCATCTCCATCACTTCGGTTTAGATCATTTCACTACATCACAGATATCATTGATCTCACTTCCGGTCCGTCCCGGATGCCTGAGGAGAACTTGACCGCTAACATTCGTTAGCTTCTCTGCTAACACCGGAAGTGATCCGCCACAGCAGACATCCGCGCACATCTGTGTGACTGACACTGATCAACGACCTGGGACCAACACGACAGCAGGAATCGTACGTGTACTGTTTACCTGCCCGGGCCACCGTCCGCTGGGCCTCTGCTCCGCTGATGCACGTAGACACTTCCGCCTCCGTCACGAGCTCTGACCTGCTTTCTGATGACGTAGGAGGCGATGGGTACCAGGAAGTGATGCTTTCTTTAATGTTTTTATGTCTTTGATCTGATTTGTTTTTGACCTGAAGGGTTGTTTAACCTTTGTAATTCTCACTTGATAAATATTAAACACGTAGTTCAGTAAAACAGGTTTTTCAGTTTGGCTCAATATTTTGAGAAGATGAATTGTTTACTTCTTCAGAAGGTAAACATTCAAGTGGGTGGAGACCTCGTGACACTGACTCTCCAGCTGCTACTGTGGAACCTGGATTCGCTGAGTCATGGTCTGTTTGAGAGCTTTGAACATCCACATGAGGTTTAACAGAAAACTCCTCAGACCAACGAGGAACCATGAAGATCAAAGAAGACAAACCTCAGAAACAGATTCAAACTTAGAGACGATACAAATAAAAACAGCTGCAGCAGAAAAGAGTTCCTTTTAAATGTCTGCTCTTTTTTAAACGGTTTGAGTATTTATGTGTAAAATCTAAAGCAACACTAGAAACAGAAGCTGCTTCCAGGGCCTTCACGTTCAGAGGATCTTCTGTCCGTGAGGGGAACAGGGACAGAGAGGTTCTCCTCCACCGACCAGGAGGATCAGGCCCCAGACTGGGAGAAGTGGGTGGTGGACGTGGGCCCGCGGCTCCCAGTCCCATCACATATTACCTGATGCTCTGGTCCAACACCCTGCAGACGCTCAATCCCTAACATCCACTGGTGGTCACTAACATCTGTTAACATCCACTGGTGGTTGGTTTTAATTGAACATAGAGATATTCTCCATCTTGTCCTATGTTCTAAACTGGGACACTGCTTACTTTACAAAGACAGAGGTAATGACATGGTGGTAGTAACATGGTACTCAAAGTACTTTCATAGTGGTGCCGTACAAGCCAGTCTCCAGTCAGATTTACCTTTAGCCTCAGGTACCCTCGAGTTCGGCTTGTATCGTTGATTACAACCAAAACTCTTGATGACACGAAGATAGACAACTGATGTTATGTCCCTCATCTGCTGGTGGATGAGGACATCTGAGAACACCTGCTGGCACCTTCAATTGAGCAAACAGACATTCACCCATATTCTAAATGTTTTATTTAGTTTTCATTTTCCCCTTACTATTATTATCCATATTCTTTGTTATTCACAGTGTGTGTGTGTAGAGTTTTTATTATTTGTTTGAAAGGAGAGAAAACTCACCGGACAGAAGATGTCAAAGGTTGAGAGAGACACACACACACACACACACACACACACACACACACACACACACACACACACACACACACACACACACACACACACACACACACACACACACACACACACACACACACACACACACACACACACACACACACACACACACACACACACACACACACACACACACACACACACACACACACACACACACACACACCAGCTGTTTAACATCTGGGACATTGTTGTTGTCAGAGCTTAGTTTATTAGATTTGAATGTTTGATGTCAAAGTGTTGAGTCACATGGTTCTTCATATAAAACACAGCGCCACAGGAAGTGGCCGGTGTTTTTGGTGACGTGGATCCTGAATGAGCCCCCCCTCTCTCTCTCTCTTTCAAGTCCTTCAAGCGTAAATGATCCAGATCAGAAAGAAAAGAGGTTCTGCTCATCTCCTCCAGAATCTCACAACCTGGAACAGAGACAGGAAGTAAGATGAGCACTGGTTTCCATCAAGGTCGTCTCTAGTGGAACACTTTTTAAGGAACTCTATTTCCACAGAATATCTTAAAAAGATTTTATTTATTTATTTTCTTACCATGTCTGATGTCACGGCTGCTCCTCGTTTCCTGTGCTGGGCGTTCGGTTGCGGATTTGACTCCTCAGCTGTTCGATGAGTTCGGGGTTCTGCTGCTGCATCTGCTGAGCGAACTGCTGACCTCTGCAACCAGAACAACAACAACATCAGCCAATCGTGTCCACCTGACAGAGAGCATGCTGGGAAACATCCGAGTCAGGTACGTACGCCTGGATCAGTCCTGATAAATCTCCAGATCCAGCTGCTCCAGGGACTGCAGCTCCAACTCCTGCTCCAACTCCTGCATCAAGTCCAGCTCCAATTCCTGGACCAACTCCTGGACCAACTCCTGCTCCAGCTCCTGCTCCAGCTCCTGCTCCGCCTCCTGCTCCAGCTCCGCCTCCCCCTATCCCACCGTACGCTCCAGACATCATCCCCGACATCCTGGACGAGAGCAAGCAGACGAGACGTTAACTTTGAGAAACACGAAAGGAAGAAATCGACTTCGCTCCCTTCACTGTTACCAGTGGCTACCAGTGGCTACCAGTGGCTACCAGTGGCTACCAGTAGCTGCCCGCATCCACCAGAGACTATGATCAGATAAAGACTTATTGATATATAATATTTCTCCTCAGATACTCGACCATTACTGACAATAATCCATCAGGTCATTGACCTTCAGTTCTGCTACAAACTGTTTAATCAAAGCTGTAAAGACTCTGATCTTTCTGATGTCCTCTGTTCCACAGGACATCTGTTGACTAGTGTCAGTCCTGGAGACGGATCCTCACATGTGTCTCTGAGGTTTCTACCTTCTCCACCTGTTAAAGGTTTCAGTAGTTTGACTCTTGCTGAAGAACAGAGGACGTCTCACCTTGTTAAAGACGAGGAGACAAACTGGGATTTGTGAATATGGGCTCTACAAATAGAATTTGATTGATTGATGATTGACTCTGCATCGACCAATCAGCTGCTCCCTAACTGCGAGGGATAGCTGCCACTCAACAACATCACGACTGTCTACACATCTTCCTCCAGACTAAAGACACTTGTCTTCACACCCTGGTGAAGGACATGATGTCTAAGTCAAGTTGCATTGACATGTAGCACTTTGTAGTTTGGCTGTTTTGTAGCTATTGTGTTCACATGATTCTTGTTGTTCTGGGTTTGCACATATTGTGAGTCGCTTTGGATAAAGGCATCAGCTAAATGTATTGTAATGTAAAAGGTAAAAATTAACAATTAGAGGAGAAAACAAACTTACATTTGCTGAACCTGAGGGTTGTTCATGAGAGACGACGCCTGCAGAGACAAACACTCAGTGAATCATTTTTCAACATCTACATCAACTCCACTGCAGACATCATGTAACAACAACCAGCTGCTGTCGTCAACATGGTCAACACACATTTTTAGAGGCTGAGCTGAATTTGTAAATCTGATTCCTACAGATTTAACAAAGAAAGAACGAAAGAACACCTTTAATGATCAGTTTGATGAAAGTGAGTCTGATGTTTAGTGTGAACATGAGTCTGTTCTGTGACTCTGCTGAGTGGGTTCCATCTCCTGAGAGAAGAACTGACTGAGAGTCACAGACACAATCAGCTTCAGCTGAAGAGTGAAGCTGAACTGAGATCAGCTAAAAACACTCTGAAGTTATTAACAACTAGAGTTTATCTCCAATATTCAGCAGGAAACTTTAAAATATGAAGAATTCCAAGTTTGGTGGATTTGTTTGGTTCAGATTAACCCGAACCCACACGACGGACGTCCCTGTGAATCGTAGCTTTGACAGAACCAGAGAGTTCTCACCATGTTCATGAAGCCGGGGTTACTGAGCAAACCCGCCAGGTCCACTCCACCCATCCCTGCTGTCTGAGAGAGGACACAGACACATGAATACAACATCTGCCAGAAACCCGCTGCTCACAAACACTTAGTGTCGTCTCCTCTCACCGGACTGGACGTGTCCATCTTCTCCTCTGCGATCTTCAGGTTAGTTTTGTATGTGTCGTTGTCGGGGTCGAGCTCCAGAGCTTTCTTATAGAAAGTCGCTGCTTCTGTGTGTTTGTTGAGACTTGCCAGAGCCAAACTGAAAGACACGACAACACGTCAGGAAATGTGTGAGGAAACGGGCCAGGCGCTCGGTCTGGATCACCTGAGCATTCCTCTCACCCCATCCTCCCGTAGGCTTTACTGTAGCTGGGGTCGATGCTGATGGCCTGTTCACAGTCCTGCACGGCTCCAGCATAGTTCCCCAGTTTACTGTACGCTGCAGCTCTGCACAGGGAAATTGAAATAATCACATCAAGATAAGAATTTTTGTTTTTTAATCCAGAGCATCTTCATATGTTCATATTTTAGTTAGAGTTAAAAACATGAACTGTGTCTCTGGGAAGCTTGGCAGACACAGACGTGTCCCCGTGCCGACCTGTTGCAGTAGTAGACGGCGTTCTGATGGTTGATGGCGATGGCCTTCGAGTAAAACTCCACAGCAGCTGCAAAGTTGTCGACCTTCATTTGGTCGTTACCTGAAGCCGGAGACAAAAAACGTTGTTACTGGAAATGTAATAAAAGGAGAAACCGCAGCTGTTTTTAATGTCTGTGATTTGCTTTGTGCTCACAGACACCTGGTCCTCGTCTTACCGTCGGTTTTCAGTCTCTCAGCCTCATCTCTCTGTTCCTCACTAATGGAGTTTGAGGTGGAGTTGTTGTTGACCTGCGACTGAGCTGGAAACTGCCACAAACACACAAACACAGACAGAAAGAAGCACTCAGAACCTGAAGGCATGAATCTTCACCTCTTCACCCTGAAGAAGCCTCTGAGTTACCTTCACTGTGGCGGAGGCGAAGATCTCCGGTAACGTCATGGGGACAGCGAGGCTCTGGTCATCGGTCGATACATCGAACGCTGTCTCCAAACACTGAACAGCAACTGTAGAGAGACCAGATGGTTTTAACAGGAAGAAACACACAAGCTGAACGTGCTGAACGTGCTGAGGCACCCCCCCCCTCCAGCTCCAGTAGCTCGTCAGTCGCAGCAGAAGCAGAGCCCGCAACCACAAATACACTTTGTCTTGTCCAGTGAAGAGGACTCACCCTCCAGACTCTCCTGGGCGCTGGACGTCAGGTCCCCGGACCGCAGCTGGTCGTGGAGGAACTGGATGATGGAGAAGGCGAGACGCTTGTTGTCTGTCATGGTGACGGAGGCTCAGACCTCTCTGGATTCACTGAGGGAGGGAGACCCTGCAAATAACAGGCAGAGCAAGTGGCTGTTACTGAGCGTTGTGATGTCATGATACATGTCACACAGCTTCCAGATACATTATGAATCATGTACATCTACACATACAGGGAACACACACACAGTCTGAATAATCATGTTACAACACCGCACAGTCGAGCTCATGCCTCCAACAACAAACCCTTCGATTCAATCAAGCTGCACAAAATTACACACTCATAAATATCTGGTCCCTCAATGTGTTGTTTCTTCATCATGAATCACACAATTTCAAAGAACGAGAGAAAAACAATTCCTGGACCTAAATTCAATGTGTTCTTCCTGCACCAAGCAACAGACAAATGGATCGGGGTGGAAACATAACCTCCTTAGGAATTAAACACAACGTATGATAATCATGTAGGAGCCAGTGGGGGGGAGGGGGGTTATTCAGTGTTTTAAAATATACACAAACGGTGTGTTCAGTGTGTGGAGACGATGGAGTGGTTTGGTGAAGCTGGACTGGTGGAGGCTTGAGCTCTGGTGATGGTCAGGTGGTTCAGAAGCTCACTGACGTTTCCCTTAGTTTAAGCAGCTACATGTAGCATTAGCCTGGAGAACTTTCTGCAGGGATGCTAACAGCTATCAGCTAACACTCGCTATTTGAACACATGAATCACAATGAAACGACCCACTGATAACAAGCAGATCACTGAAGGGACATTTTCTATCAACTACGGTTTGTTTTAGCTTAGCATGCTAGCATGTCAACACCTCTTCATGTGTCTATTTGAGTCACGTTTAAAAGCCTCAGATCTTTGTCTCTGGCTCAGATCGGCAGGAAGGGACCGGGACATGGGGACAGGTTGAGACCCTGCATCCAGCTCACACGTGACTCATCGGGTGTGAACTCATCTACACACACCGGGACTCGAACCTCTGCTCCATGATGTGAGTCAGTCATTCATGTAGCTGTCAGAACAGCTGTGATTGTGTAAAAGTTCATGTTTCCGGTGTGACACCTGAGCCGAATCACACAGCGGCTTGTGCACGCGTATTATACACACGCACGTTACTTCTGACGGACGCAGGATTCCCATCAGACTCAAATCTCTGTTCTATGTTCAAAGTTTTGAAAGGACATTGGCGTGACGGGCTCAAAGCCCCAGCGACGCGATGCTAACAGCTAGCTAGCGTCGCGTCCCGTTAAGTGTGCAGGTTGAGCCGGGAACTCGAACCTGTGACGCCCCCGGTCTGTTGCGGTGACACGGTTCTCTTACCAACGATCTTTCCCGTGGAGATGATCCCGGTGACGGACAGGTGACGGTCGCTCCGCTGCTCCGGGGTTCGTCCGTCAGCTAGCTACTTATCCTGTCGAGGAATTATGCCGTCATCGGAGGGCGCCGCTGTACACGTCATGATGGTGGGGAGCACTGCCCAATCAAAGGCCAGTTAGGGGGCGGGTCTAGGCTCAACTGCGGTTTGTTATCGACACGTTTGTAGTTTTTCTGCGGGATCTGCGTGTTTTCGTGATTTTGTTTCCGTGAATCCGGTTCAAATCCCCGCAGATCCACCGAGCTCCACCGAGAGACCGCGGAGCTCCGCAGGGACACGACACGGTGAGACCGGCCCACCGGCCCCGGGCTCTGACGCCGCAGAGCAGGAAGCCTGTGCACACACAGCAGCTGCTATCCAGACGTGACGCCATCTCTCATCTTCATCTGCGACCTCTTATCGATAAGATGAGGATCTGGTTCAGTTCGGCTCAGACATGGACTGGACTTGACTCGTGTCCACGTGCACACTGGTGTAGCTAGCTAGCTCAGTTAGCCTCCAGCACCTAGCAACATGTCAAGCTCGTATAAATTCTGTTCTGATAAATTCTGGTAGATTTGTTTTCTTCCGTATTGAAGAACGAGTCGTTGAATTTCTTAGATTTAATTAAATCCCTGTTCAGACACAAATAAACGTTCAGGAGAAATCATTGAAACTTAATTTAATAGATAAATACACAGACGTCTGGAGCTTCTCGTTGCATTCTGGGTATTTGGTGTCACAGGGTTCCGTTTCCTGTGGTTTCAGGTCTGTGTGTCCGAGGGTCCCCATCATGAATAAAAACAAGAAGAGGGTGGTTCTGCCCAGCCGTCCTGACCCCCCCACTGTGGACCAGATCCTTGAGGACATCAACAGAACTGCACCCAGCGACCCAGTGTTCAGTGTCCTGGAGCAGAGTGGACAGGGTGAGTCCACCTGGGCCCGTCCAACATCTGTCCATCTGTTGACCATCATCCACCTGTCTGTCTGTCTGTAGTGAACCCCTGCCTCTGTCTGTCTGTAGTGAACCACCCGTCTGTCTGTAGTGAACCACCTGTCTGTCTGTCTGTAGTTAACCAACCGTCTGTCTGTAGTGAACCACCTGTCTGTCTGTCTGTAGTTAACCAACCGTCTGTCTGTAGTTAACCACCTGTCTGTCTGTCTGTAGTTAACCAACCGTCTGTCTGTAGTGAACCACCTGTCCGTCTGTCTGTAGTGAACCCCTGCCTCTGTCTGTCTGTAGTGAACCACCTGTCTGTCTGCAGTGAAACACCTGTCTGTCTGTAGTTAACCACCTGTCTGTCTGTTGACCATCATCCACCTGTCGACCGTCCTATAGTGAACCACCTGTCTGTCTGTCTGTCTGTAGTGAACCACCCGTCTGTCTGTAGTGAACCACCCGTCTGTCTGTAGTGAACCACCTGTCTGTCTGTCTGTAGTGAACCCCCTGCCTCTGTCTGTCTGTAGTGAACCACCTGTCTGTCTGTCTGTAGTGAACCCCCTGCCTCTGTCTGTCTGTAGTGAACCACCTGTCTGTCTGCAGTGAAACACTTGTCTGTCTGTAGTTAACCACCTGTCTGTCTGTCTGTAGTTAACCACCCGTCTGTCTGTAGTGAACCACCTGTCTGTCTGTCTGTAGTGAACCCCTGCCTCTGTCTGTCTGTAGTGAACCCCTGCCTCTGTCTGTCTGTAGTGAACCACCTGTCTGTCTGCAGTGAAACACTTGTCTGTCTGTCTGTAGTTAACCACCCGTCTGTCTGTAGTGAACCCCCTGCCTCTGTCTGTCTGTAGTGAACCCCCTGCCTCTGTCTGTCTCCTCAGACGTGTCCCGGTCCTCAGACTCGGACGTGGACATGAAGTTCCTTCAGTGCCGTCGGTACCTGGAGCTGAACGAGCGGCTGCAGGAAGCTCGAGGTCGGCTGCTGCGACAGAGGGAGGAGCTAAAGGCTGCGGGGGAGCAGCTGGACAGAGATGTGGAAAAGGTCAAAGGTCAAACCCTCTGACTCTACAGCCTGGTGGCTTAGCTGACTGTTCTCTGACCCGCGCCCTTGACCCCCGACACCGGGGGGGGGGGGGGGGGGGGGGGGGGGGTGAGATCAGATCATTGGGACTGACAGACTCTTGTGTTGCATTCAGGTACAAACACAAAGTGTGTGTTTTTGCTGTTATGCAGCTCATCACCTTAAATGCACCTTCCCTGTTTTGAGTTTTATAATCTTTTGACTTAACTCACTTCACCGCAAGAAAACGCAGAGAAACAAAACTGTATAAATCTGATGAGACATTTAAAAATGCTGCAAAGTCAGAAAAAGAGATAAATGTAAAAGTGTCAGTCTCAGTTTTCTTGTGTCATGCTCAGTTGAAAGGAGCCAGGCAGTGTGTGCTGGTTCAGTCCCGTCCTCACTGTGTCTGAAGAGATCAACACGGCAGTGTAAGGAAACACGTCACTCTTTATTAGATGAAAACATATATAATGAAACACGTCTGTTGCTTTGCCTCTTTCACATGACAGCGTCACCTCCACGGCCTCATTCACATACAAAGGGCTGAGATCTATTTATTAGATTGAATAAATACAGAATCATTTATTTCCTAAGTCAATGATGAATATTTGTTGAACTGACAGATTTGTGAGACGTTCAAGGGGATGTCCCCCATCGTCCCTCAATGTACCTGATGCAGACAAAACCACATGAATGTAAAGGATCTCAGTCGGCTGAGGAGTCTCCGAATGATGAGCCATCAAAAGTCCAACATCCACTTTTTGAGTGAACTCAAACAACCGAGAGTTCAGATTCACCTGATCTCAGCCGGGTGTGAACGAGGACGCTGACGGGGGCGTGGACAAACTTCAGGACCTTTTGATGGAGCTTGATTCCCCGTTTGTCTCAGTCACACAGTTTTCATCGTGGGGCTGTTAAAAGGATTTTCACCAACAATCTGTCCGAGTATAAAATACACGGCTGCAAAGTTTAGAACTTCAACTTTCAGTCATGAGCTTAAATAAGATCAAAAAAAGTTAGTGAAATGATGATCAGAAAGTTTCTTGTCACCTTTAAACCTGTGAACTAATCAGAAACGTGTTTGTAAATGTGTGAAATTGTTAAGTGTCACATTTTATTTCATTTTGTTGAATTTATTTGAGTTCATATGTTGAAGAGCTCCTCACACGGCTGTATGTCAATCCATGAATTGATTAAACCATAAGTTGTTGTGGCTCTAGCTACGAGTCACTGGCAGGTTGACACACCAGACATTGTCCAGCTGTTTCTCACATGGACTCACTTTACCAGGAAGCTTCAGGAAAAGATCCAGAGAATGTCCAGAGACACAGACTCATACATGTTATCACATCCAGAACCTCCAGAGCACGTGAGGAACATGTCAGGAAGATTGTCAGACTTTGAATGTGATCATTTCACAAACACACACTTGACTCCTATTTGAGCTCATGTGTAACGTCTGAGTGTCTTTCTGTCTTGATGACCTCGCGACAGACCTGCACGGTTTGTTTTTAAAAGCTACTTGGTTTTCTTCATATTGAAAACATGCTGTGGAAACAACAGGTAAATACAGAACGTTAAACAGCCCCTCAGGGTGGACACGTCCGTCCTGTCCCTGTCTCTGAGCACACATGGACGAGTGAGGGAACAACTACAGAGAATACTCATCGTATTAATGTTCGACTTCTTCTCCACCTACCGCTACTTTTACAGCAACACAGTAAAGCAGATATTAACGCGTTTGTAAAGACTTCCAGAGGACACACGCCTGTCGACCATCAGCCAATCAAACCATCTGTTCATCTCCTAACAGGAAATACTCCAACAAGGCGCGTTGTCGCTTCGTTCATCTAACACGCACACTTTATAGCATTATAGGTCTTTGCTGCACAATAATACAGATTTGTAGTAATGCTCTCGTTACCGCGGAGGAACGACGTCATTGTGTGTTTACAGTCAGTGAATATATTAGCATGCTGTCAGGGAGCAACACTGGGAAGCTTGGAAGGTTTTGTATATATGAATGATATTTACAACACGTATTAAGACACAGAGGAACCAAAGGTTGAAAAATAACAGTATCAGCTGTAATATTTACTAATGCAGTGATGGAACAGTCCAGCAGGGGTCAGCGTGAGGATTCTTCATGAATCATCCCCTCAGACTAATAGAGTAAGAATGATACTCATCTCATCTCTGTATATAAGGTTGGACAGGACTCTATTTACTGAGATTATAAACCGCTCGCAATAATATTGAGGCATATTTTGTACAATATTACATTTTCTGGATTAGTTAACCCCCCCCCCCCCCCCCCCACAGTTCCCCTGGAGTTACTAGTTTGTTCTTATGTTCTTCTTCCGTCTTGCTTGTGCATCTACCTGTAGCTTCGCGAAGGTTTTGAGCTACTTCTACATTTCAATAGTAGTAAACAGTTTTTATTCTGTTGTCGTGTGAAAGTGAAAACACATCAACCCAAGAACAAAAGAAAACTGGTTAATTTCAAAGTAATAATGCAAATAAGTTGAACGAATGTTCAATCAAAAATCTTCCCTCTGACCCAGTTGGACTCTGGAGATGTTAACAGTGTCTCATATCGAGTGATGAGGCGTAGATGTAAAAAATACTTTACATGTCGGTGTGTTTGTGTCCCTTGTGAAAGTCAAGCTGAGCTTTCACTCTAACGTTTGCATAATATTGTTCTTGTTAACGATTCTGTCCTGGAGACCGATGGTGACTCGTGTGCTGAAATCAAGTTCATTGTCTTTTGCTTTTTGTTTCACTACACTTCTACCAGGCAATGAATATTCTACAAATACAAAAAAGTACAAAAAGATGCACTTCCTACTCAGGGGAGACTTTTCTCTGAAGTGCATCTCTAAAAGTTATTGTGTGTCCGTTCATGTCCGACCTGTCTTGATGCAAACATCCAACCCTGTTCGAATGGAAGCTATGATCAAACTTGAATGGAGTGAATGGGGAAAATAAAGGGTCAATGTCCGAGGTATAGGGACCAGCGCACTCCTCATCTGTCCACCTGAGTGTTTGAGAGATTGAATCAGGAACACAATGCAGTCGTCCTGTAATTCACTAAACGTCTTAGGACTCACTCTTCTCCCCGGACTTCTCGTTGAAGGTGGCAGCTTGGCTCTTTGCGTCCTGCAGGCAGCAGGCCTGGGGGCTGGGGGTGTAGTTGAACGGGGTAACTCGGACAGCCTTGCTAGGGGAACCGTGGCGGAAATGAACAACTCCGCCCACGTGGCTGTCTGATGTTCCTGTAGATCTGGTGCTGTGGCCTCTCAGGGAACCGTCTGCATCACCATCCTGGAGGTAACTACCTGGGGCTGAACTGATCTTCCTGAAAAGGGCGAGTTGTGCCACTTCTGGTGCAGTTTGGACCGTCGGAGAGGTGCTCGAGTTGGTCTTGTTATTGGTAAAATCTTCTGTCTGGACGGTTGCGTCACTTGTCTTGCGAGATGCAAGGAGAATGGTTGGCAGTTTTCCTGGAAGCGCTGGCAGCTTTGGCTTTTCCCCGTCAGGAGAAGGCACCAGAGGTAATGCATTAGCTGGCAGGGTACTTTTCAAGATCTGAGGTACATCTTCATCCCTGATTCTCCTCCAGGTCACTCTGTCGTTCAGCCGAGACGAGGATCGCTGACCTTTCTTCTTTGTATCATCCTCGCTCTTCGCTCTTCCACTTGAATCAGAAGACGAAGAGCGGAGGGAAGAACGGCTGGTCACCCGGCTCAGTATGTTAATGCTTGGTGATGATGCGTGACGTTTAAAATTATCTTTGTCTTGTTGACGCCTGACTCCGGACACCCTGCCAGGCCCAGTTCTCTGAGCCACCCTGCAGGGGCTTTCTGAGCTAGTCCTCCTGGCTTGACGTCTGCCTGATAGATCCCTTTCACTAGAAGTTGCTCTACAGAGGGCTGTAGACTGCTTCTGAAGGCAACAGTCTTGTCTGTGGACTATCTGAGCTTGTCCTGGACCTTTGACCTGCATCCTTCTTGGGCCTTGCACAGCTGCCTTAAGTTCCTGACAGCGGGATGAGCAAAGGAAGACAGCTGAAGCTCCAGGAACTGCTCTGCGGGGAGATCCATTCTGGGATCCAGGCATCTTGCGGACAGATCCATCACGTCTCAGCACAGTCTTTGATTCCTTAATGAAAGTCAGCTGTCTCAAGAACCCACTGCGATCAGTCTCGACACCACTTGAGTGGACAGAAGTCATCCTAACCAGGTCAAATCGATTGGGGGGCAGAACCCTTTTCCCATTGACCTGACTGGTTTGTCTGGTGGTTGTTTGATCGGTCACTAGCGGTGACAGAGGTCTGGGTTGTCTGCCTGAACTTTGCATGAAAGGGATTCGGACAGGTGACTTCTGAGTTTTAGGTGGTGGTGATCTTTCATTTTGATTCACAACAGGAGATCGTCCCTTCCTTTCAGGGGGACTGCTAGCTGGTGTGGCGTTCTTTTTCTGGATGGGTTTTTTTGTCTGAATCGGCGATGTTATCTTCCTCTGAGTCTGTTTGGAGGCTGTAGAGCTTTGTGACGATCCAGAGGATGAACTTTTTGGTATCCTTGGAGGTGGAGTAGAGCTCCTCTTTGGCAAAGACAGCTCTATGTCCTGGGGACGGCCCAGTCGGTGAAGGCTCTTAGATCTGTGCTGAGCCAGATTTGGGTTCTTTGGAGCATCTGTCTTTGTTGGAACTTTTCTGGGTGGAGGTATTTGTGATGGAGATGTCTCTTTTTTTGGTGTATAAATCACCGTCCTGCCTCTGAAAACCACAGGTAAGTTTGCAACTGGCTTGCGTTGTGCGAAGTCTAAAGGTTTATTTACCTTTTTGTCTTTAGCAAACTTCCTTTCTTTGGGTGTAAAGCTGGAGGTTGACATGAAGGACAGGACTGATTCCGTCTCCTCAGAGGATGGATCTTGAGACTTGGAGGCCTGCAGCCCACTGACAACACAATTAGCACCTTCCTGAATGGCTCTCCATTCAACACTGTTGAGGTCGGAATCTCTATCCCATGCCGTGTCGTCACTATCCATTTCCTCGTCCATGTTCCAGAGATCAGATGCTTTTTGTTTCTGAGTGTTTTCAGCTTTCTTCCTCCTGGCAGCAAGCTTCCTCCTCTGCTTGGGCATGGCAGACGTGATGCATTTCTGAAGGAGGTCATCCTCTGAATCCATGCTGACGGAGCTTGGTGAGCTTTGCTCTTCATACTGGCTGTGAATGGTCATCGACTTTGTTTGTTGCATCATATTCAGAGTTTTGTTGTGTCTGTTTTTGTACCATATTTGTTGGGCTTTTGATTTGTGATCCTCAAACTCGGCATCACTCAGTGAACTAAGAGAGGAGCTGAGTGAGTAACATCCCAGAGACTCATCCTTCATCAGATTCTGTTTAATCCTGTTAAATCCTCTGGCCTTCGATTGGGAATTATCAAGCCTGCCAACATTGGTCATACTCCGGGAGAGAGTGTTTCTACTCACTTCCCTGATCTGTCTTCGACTCGTTCGCTTCAATGTTTCATCAATTTCATTATTGTCATCGTAGAAACTGTCCTCTGAAGAATGCGTCGTCTGTCGATATATTGTGTTTCCTCTTTGTGATCCCACATTAAGGTTCCCTTCTGAGTTCTGCTTTATGACCGGCAGGTCCAGTTTTCTGACGGTGCCTTGACCTTGCTTCTTCTTTTGTTGGTTTGGAGAATGATCACGATTTCTCTGGCTCGCCACTCGATCAGCCACCTCTTTGCTCTGCATCAGGACCCTCTGAGTGGGAATCACATGTTTGGTGGCTCGGTTCATTTTGATCTCAGGTGGGTAATTCATCCTGTTGGGTTTGTGGAAGTGTGAGAATATCCTCAAGTCTTCAATCCTCTTGTCCTCATCGTCGAGCACTTCATGTTTGTTCATACCTTTAGCTGTGCAGTCCTTAGCCCCCCTCTCTTTCACTGGATACTGAAGTGTTTCATCACTTAGCGATGTTGTGCTGGAGAAGTTAACAGGTGTACCTTCTGCAGAATCAGTGAAGGATGAATCGTCAAATTTGAAGTCCTTTTGTGGGATGACAATTCTCCTTCCAGGACACATTTGTGTTTTTCCATTCGGGAGCACCATGTACACAGGAAGATGAATCTGTTTTCGGGAATTGAGAATATGAGAAGGGATTGTGGTCATCAGGGAAGGTCTTACTTTTCTGAACTTGGAGGGCATTGCTGAGTTGATGCATTCTTTTAATATTTCGATGTCATCGTCTGAGTTGCCCTCACTGTATCTTTCCCCGTGGTCGAGTCCTTGCTCGTCCTCATCAGGAAACGGAAGGTTTTTGTCGTTTTGCTGGAGCAGGGGGGTCAACTTCAGCTCCACTTCTTTCTGTATGTAGTGTTCATGGAGAGGCAGAGCACTTAAGCTCGAAGCACAAGAGAAGTTCTCAGTGGGTTTTTCCACCGTGAAGTAGATCATTGTGTCCAGATCAGGAGGAAGATTAAACCTTTCCTTCGAGTCTGTGATCTCCATGAACTTCCGCAGGCTACTTTCCCACTGGCCAGCGTTTCCTGAGGTCTGTGTCTCTGTTCCATTCGGCTCGACACAACATGGAGTTTTACTTCGGCTTGGTGGCATTGTTTGCCCTGGACTGTCGGGGAGATCGCTGGGACTAATTGTCCCATCAATCATCTCACTGCATGGATCACTTTGGATTGAGCTGTCTATAGAGGGAGAGTCAAAACTGCCCAGGGAACTGACTGAGCTACAGCGACTCATTATCAAGGGTGTCTCATGGATGTAGTTCTCAGATGAACTAGATGGAGATCTGTCATCAAGTGCAGCCGGTGAAGCTCCTCTGAGGAAAACCTTTTCCCTTTTACTAGGATGGGGGATTTCAATCGGCTCCGTCTCTTTAATTGGGAAGGTTTTAGAGTCAGTCATCAGCAGCTGGCTGTCACTCAGATCCTCTAAGGTTTCATCCTCTTCAGTTCTCTGCAACACTTCTCCATCCTCCACTTCAATAATTTCTAAAGACGAGTCGCTCTCCAGCTCATTTTCACTTTGTCCATCCAGTGCCCCGTCACCAGAAGAGAGGGAGGACAGTGAGCTGCAGCGGGAGAAGCAGATTGGTGTGTTCTCTACTGAGTACTTCTGGACTGTCTCCATCGTGGCGATGGTTGGGCTTCTGCTGGATGCCATCGGGGAGAATTTTGTAATGCTCCCCCCGGTCATGACCGTAGGTACCCATGCTTGCCTCCTCATTGCTTGGGCAGCCTGGACGTTGATCGCTGTCTTTGCGACACCAAACGTGGCCACACTTTGAATGAGAGGGACCTGCTGATAAGATGGAGACAGTTTGATTGAAGTCATGCTGACATCGGAGGAGACTTTAGTGGATGCACTGACTGGTGTTTGTAGGGGTTTATCCTGGTTCTTTTCTAAATCTGTGTCGCTTAGTTCTAGAACCGTCACATCTTTGTTGTCCACAAAATCTCGCTCCGGAATATCCTGCTGGCTAGTCTCAGTCAGGACAACAGGTCCAAAATTCAGGTACTCTTGATGAGCCACCTTAAGATCCAGCTGGTTGGGTCGTTTCTGTACCATAAGGGCTCTTGGAGCAGGTCGCATCTGGTCTTTGCTGCCACAGTAGCCATCACTGGTGCTGCCACTGTTTAGACTGTCTGTGGAGACACTCTTGTGGGCAGTTTTGAGGCGCAGTAGGGCGTGGGCTCGGCTGAGACGTTCTCTGTGAGCCAGGCTGCTCGTATCAGACATACGGCAGGGGGAGCAAGATTTAGTTTCATTGAGATCATCTAGTCCATAAGGCCAGTCTGCCAGGTGATCCTCAGAGCTGAGGCTCAAACTATCCTCCGAGGATGTCTGCATGGTGATGTCCTCCACTAACCTGTCGATCTTGGCAACTGTGTTGGTGATCTTTTTTGCTAGCTTCTCTGCAGCGGCTGATACCACATCGTCTGAAGGTGCATGTCTCTTCTCGATCAGCGGATGTGTTTCTACATCCCTCTCAGGTTCGTTGTCCCTCTTACGAGGCTGGTTCTGCAGGAAGTTAGAGTTGTTGAGGAACATTGACAGCATAGAGAAGCTGCCAGTGTCCAGGCTGCTGGAGACGTTGGGAGCCTCATCATCATCAAAACATCCAGAATCAGAAGCATAATCCTTCACCAGACTCTCAATGTGCCGAAGTGGCTTGTTGAGGGTCAAGTGCTTGGGGCTCTGTTTCTCAAGGGTGTCAAAGGTCTCCGCCAGGTGTTTGGCATCCAGCTCCGCCTCCAGAGCCTTCTGCTTCCTCATGTAGAGAGAGGGCATGCAGGAGCCAGGGGATACGACTGCAGCATCCTTATATTTCAGGGGTCGATTGGTGAGGAGATTCCTTAAAGCTGCAGCGCTGCCCATGGCTATCATTTTGTGCTTAGAATGGATAAGGTTGCGCAACATGCTGACTGCTCCGAGGTCCCACAGCAGCTCCTGGTCTTTTGGACTCCGAGCTGAAAGGTTCCAGAGAGTCCCGCAGGCGTTGCTCACGATGGTCAGGCTGTGGGAGCGCAGGTGCTGCAGCAGAGTCTGGAGGCAGTTATGGTCCCTGAGGATTTGCCTGTGAAGAAAGAAAACAACAAAGATTTTAGATAAATATTTATATAATGTCTGGCAGTTTAAATACTTTGCAAGCAGATTACAGGCAAAAATTTGCTACGTGGAAAATTAATTTACTTTTCTAATTTTTTACATGCACAGAAAACAAAAGGATGAAGTCAGGGATTCTCAGTCCTATTTAAAAGATGAAGTTTGGCTGAGTTTTGGTTAAAAGCTCCAAAAAATATTTTTTCTTTCAACAAGTTTCTTCCGTCATAGTAAAAAAGCACCAAAGTGACGGCTTGTGGTCTAGTCTGAGAAACGGACCTGTAGTCTTCTCGTGTGGCGACCAAACTCGACACGTTTCGTAGGATCCCCCCTCCGCTCTCGATGATGGCAAGTGAGTTGGTCTGACAGCGGTACGTCAGCGTACTGACCAAGAATCCCAGAGCGCTGTCCACGGAGCAGATGGCCACTTTGTTTTCCACGCTGTGAGCCGACAGGTTCCACAGAGCGCTCAGGAGACTCTTCAGGGTCGACTCCTGCAGAACCAGCCCAACAATTCAGTTTAAGAACTTTATTATCTAATCTGTACAAAAGATGCATCAACATTAGTATTTCAACATCACAATCACAAACATTTCAGAGAAGTACAGTAATAATGAGCATAACGTATAACTCAATGTCTGGAGGACAACATTTGAAATGTTTCACTCTGGATTTTAAATCTCAAAAGAACTGATCATCTTCACATCATTTTCAAAAATAAATCTGGCTCCTCTCTCATCGCGGCATCGACTCGGTGTGGGTTGGTTTGTCTTCCTCACCTTAGTGGCCTGCAGGGCGCAGGTCATCAGCGCAGACACGCATCCGATGTCTCGGAGGACTCTCTTGCTGCTGACGTCGGCCCTCCAGGACAGGTTCCTCAGGATGCTGGAGACCACCTGATGAAGCTCCTCGCTGTCTGAGGCCAGCTGGGCCACCAGAGCCTGGAGGCAGCTCTTCTTCGAGCACAGGGTCGCCTGCGGGACGACCAACACGGATCAATCGGATTTGAATCTCATTACATAAAGAGACACGTCTTATTCTACAGCAAATAAAATGTTCAACAACATTAACAACAGTGACGACAACAAAAATCGATCAGTGACTGTAGATAAAGATGGACGACACGTCTCCAGTTCCTCCAGAGATGAAGCCAAACATCTCAGATTCCAACACTGCCACCTTGTTGGGATGACATCACTTGCAGAGTCTGAAATGTGGTATCAAGGTCCCGCCCATACACGTTTTTGACCAATCATGAGTCTCATGTCCCATCTCTTACAGTTTTTCTCCATTGCTTTGGCTCATTTCACGAAACAGAAATGACATTCTCAGAGCTCTAAGTGCAATTGGCATAATAGCCCATATGTTTCAGCACAACTACATAGTTCACCTTCAAAAGGTCATATCTCACCCAAAACAGTTAACTCAAGTTTCAAAACCAAATCATTTTCTCATATAAATAGTCAGTGCCCCCAAAATGAATATTTCCTTCTCGATTGCTGTGGCTCATCTCTCAAAATATCATAGATGGTTCAGCAAAACTCCATAGCACAACTGCAAAAGGTCATATCTCTCCCAAAACAGCCAACTCATCAGTCAAACTAAATCCTTTTCTCATACAAATAGTCAGTGCCCCCAAAACGAAAAGTCCCTTTGGCATTGTTTAAACACTACAGGTCAAAATGTTTAGATGTTTTGTCAGGATGGCAGTGGACCATAGAAATATCCCTCATGTGCACATTTCAATCTTGGCTCAGTCCTTGAATGGTCACTGAATGGTTACAGTTGATGTTTTCTTTCCAGATATTATGTGTATCAAACAGAAAAAAGATTTATTCAAGGTTTCACATAAAATATGTTTATTGAACTCATACTGCCATGGAAATTGTTACAGTAATTGCCATACATTGTGCTTACAGTAACAGAACATGTGTACAGCACAATATACTGTCAAACAATAAGCACATCAAAACTAAAATTTGGTATAGTGAGATATGACCTTTTGAAGGTGATCATGTAGTTGTGCTGGACCATATGGGCTATTTTGCCCATTGCACTTAGAGCTCTGAGAATGTCATTTCTGTTTCGTGAGATGAGCCAAAGCAATTGAGAAGAACTGTAAACTTACTGTGTGACTGGTGATCAGATGTGTGAAACTCAACCTTGAATACTAAAGTTCTAGTTGTACCTGAAAATTAAGTCGATGATCAAAGATATCCTTATTACAGTATATACCATGATGTTTTTCATGGTACGATTTTGACAGTGGAGTGAACTATTGTGCAGGTGATGATGTACACAATGAAATGATGCCAACATGTTCTGCAGAGAAAGACCACTTGACTGAGAAGCGACAGTCAGTTCTGACCAGCAATATATATTCAATTGGTAATTGGGTTAACTGAAGGCAATTGTACCGAACCGTTTGCAAAGGTGGGCTAAATCATTTGAAATTTGTGCAAGCTGTTGGAAATTGTACTTGTCATTGCAAGGATGTGCTAATACAATTGCAATTTGATTAAAGGAATGAGATATTCCAATCTGTTGTGAACAAGTGCCCAGTGGTTTGGAGGTTTGCACGTGTTGTTTTGAGAATGTCATTTCTGTTTCGTGAAATGAGCCAAAGCAATGGAGAAAAACTGTAATATGGAAGAGAAGGGTTTATGATCTGTACTGCAGCCAGCCACCAGGGGGCCAACGAGATGATTTACCTTCACTTTTTGGAGCTGACATGTCGTACATCTTTTTCTATAATTTTAGTTTGTACCTTGTTGACGACGTCTCCAAACGTGAGGTTGGTCAGAGCCATTCCTGCGTAACGTCTCAGCGCCATGTTGATGGGATCGTTCTGCATTCCGTACATGTCATGGTCCAGGTGGGTGAGATCCGCCACCACCTGCAGGCCACCTGGGGAACCACACGCAAACATCAGCCTGCTGTTCCCCCCCCACACACACACTCACACACTCACATTCACACACTCACACACACATTCACACGCACACACACTCACACTCACACACACACAAACACACAATCACACTCACACTCACACACACACACACACTCACACACTCACATTCACACACTCACACTCACACACACACAAACACACAATCACACACTCACACACACATTCACACGCACACACACTCACACACACACAAACACACAATCACACTCACACTCACACACACACACACACACACACACACACACTCACACACTCACATTCACACACTCACACACACACAAACACACAATCACACACACACTCACACTCACAGACACACACAAACACACACACACTCACAAACACTCACAGACACACACAAACACACAATCACACACACACTCACACACACACTCACACTCACACTCACACTCTCACTCTCACTCACACACTCACATACACACTCACTCTCACATTCACACACTCACACCTACCTACAAACACACTCACACACTCACACACTCACACACCTAATTCGTTCATGGCTCGTCGGTACTCCTCCTCGAAGGAAAGCTTCATGATGGCGCACATGGCCTGACAGATCTGAGGGTCCACGGGTTCTGGAATATCTGAAGATATAAAAAATATAAAGTTACTTTTTATGTTTATTATTTGAATCATTTAGATTTTTTCCCTTTATGACATTTTGATTCTTATATTTCTGCAGTAATGTCTTCATCCATTGTCCTTTATTTTTCAACTCATTGTTATTAGAATGAACCAACTTGAAGTCAGTTCTGTTACAGCTCATTAAAACTCGTCCCTCTTGGAGGAGACGAGGAGACGAGGAGACGAGGAGACGAGGAGACGAGGAGACATTTGCTGGTGAAACTCTGACCGTTAACTCAGTGTTGTGATTGTTAAAGATCTAAGGTCACAGTATCAGGAAGAAAACCCTCAGGTTGAGGTTCTCCTCTGACGGTTCAGTCCTGCCGCTGGTTTTGGTTCTCCTGTGTTTACGGAGAACTTGACTCACCGGTGGTTCTGGATCCTCCAGGTGAAGGCATGGTGGCGTGGCTCTCGATCCAGTCCCAGCCGCTGTCGCAGTAGGTGCGGACCTGCTCCAGCATGTGCAGGACCCTCATCTCCCGCCGGGCCTGGCCCTCGTCCTGCTGGCAGTAGATGATGTTGTGGAGGGCGGCGCTGGCTCTGGATTTGGCCTCTCGGCTGCAGCCCCCCGTGGTGCTGCCTGTCGTCGTGGTCTCTCCAGCACCACCTCCAGCACCCGGGGCTTCGTGCAGGATCTGGACCAGCAGGGGGACGCAGCCGGACTTCCTCATGGCAGTGCAGCTGTCCTGAGAGCTGGACATGGCCAGAAGAGTCCGGGACATCTCTTCCTTGTCTCTGTTGGCGAGCATGGACAGCAACCAGAAGACCATCTCCACCTGAGGACATCACCAGCCGTCAACTTGATCATGAGGAGAAGCTTTATTTAAAGTAAACAGCAGGTTTGCTCGGATGTGTTGTCACCTTGCTGCCTCCGTCTGCAGGAGCGTCTGATCCTGCAGCTGCTGCAGCTGACGAGTTCTCCGGTTCACCAGCAGGGGGCTTCTCAGCTCCAGACAGCTGAGGAAGAAGGAGAAAAGGACAGTGATGATGAAGATGTCATTATCACAGTGAGACATGAAGACGTTCAGGTTGATGAAGCTCGTTCTCGTCCCTAATAATAAACCAATGAAATGTATCTGATCATGATTGGCTGGTGAGCTGTTGATATGGAGCCTGCAGGGGTCTCAGGTTGAACATGGAAGAGAAGCATTGAATTATTATTATTGTTAAACTCAACTGTCACAGTTTAACATCTCAGGTTATTGATCAAGTGTTAGTTTGAAGTTTGGATGAAATCCAGTGAAGGAAAGATCAGACACACACACACACACACACACACAAACACACACATATTTGTACTTCTTTCTATCTGTCGTCAGCTGAACATTCAGTTTTGAATCTCTGGAAAATTGAGCTTCATCAAAAATGTTAACTAAACTTGGCTGTAAAAACCTTCATCTAACTGAAAACTAACTCCTAATCTAATCCTTACCTGACCTTAATAACCAGAACCTAAACCTAAACCAGAACTTAAACCTAGACCAGAACCTAAACCTAAACCAGAACCTAAACCAGAACCTAGCCCAGAACCTAAACCTAAACCAGATCCTAAACCAGAACCTAAACCTAAACCAGAACCTAAACCTAAACCAGAATTTAAACCTAGACCAGAACCTCAACCTAAACCAGAACCTAGACCAGAACCTAAACCTAAACCAGAACCTAAACCAGAACCTAAACCTAAACCAGAATTTAAATCTAGACCAAAACCTCAACCTAAATTTAACCTTAACGGTGTTTCTGCTCAATTAAGTCCCAATAATGTCATGTAAAAGATTAGGTCCCCACAAGATGAGTAAAACACACACACACACACACACAGCTTCATTTAAATTCAGACTGAAATCCTCTGAGCTTCCATTCCTGTCACCATAGCAACGCCTCTGGGTGTGGTGTGTGTGTGTGTCTGTGTGTGTGTCTGTGTGTGTGTTATGCAGGCTCTGGATGATGGGATCCAAAGACCTCCAGACAAAGAACGTGTTTGTGTGTGTTTGTCTATCTATAGTTATGAGGACAGTTTTGGTTCATTACGTCATTGTGAGGACATTTTGTCTGGTCCTCATGAATTCAATTGGCAGTTTGAGGATCAGAATCAGGTTTAGGGAACACAATGTCAACGAGTGTCCTGACATACAACTATAGAGTGCGTGTGTGTGTGTTTGTGCGTGTGTGTGTGTGTGTGTGTGCATGTGGGTCTGCATCTGTGTGTGTGTGTTCCTGCAGTAACAAAGGACCTTGATTTCTTCTTCTTCTTCTGGTGTTGAACAGACTGAATCTGTGGCTCTGATCCAAACCTCCATTAAACACAACCTGCTGCTACATCAACACAAAATGGACGCCGCTGAGCGTCGCAGGATCTCATGAGTTCAGCTGTTTCCTGCAGACTCAGTTTCCTGAATCATAAAAATCTGATGATCGATGATGAAAATCATCAAGATGGCAGCGTTCGTATCCACGAATTGAATTGAGTCACATTTGTATTCGACAGAAGGACGTGGAGGATCTTGATTTACAGCTCTAAGAGCTGCTGGATGTTATCGTCACTGACCCAGAATCAGTTTCTCTGCACTGCAGCTGATTCTGTTGCTACTGAGCGCTGAGCTCTGAGCTGTTCTCCAACCAGAACAAATACAACTGTGACGAGAAACTGGCCGAGGAGGAGGATGAAGAGGAGGAGGAGGAAGAGGAGGAGGAGGGTGGGGGATCAAGCGGAGGAGGAGGAAGAGGAGGAGGAGGATGAAGAGGAGGAGGAATAAGAGGAGGAGGACAAGGAGGATGGGGGGATGAAGTGGAGGAGGAGGAAGAGTAGGAGGAGGAGGATTAAGTGAAGAAGGAGGAGGAGGAGGAGGAGGAGGAGGAGGAGGAAGAGGAGGAGGAGGAGGAGGAGGAGGAGGAGGAAGAGGAGGAGGAGGAGGAGGAAGAGGAGGAGGAGGAGGAGGAGGAGGAGTGAATTGAGCCTTCAAAGTTTCCATAGCTTTTCGTCTCCGTGCCAGATCCACTGCCTAGCAACAGCCAATCACAGCCATGAGACGGGTAGAGGGCGTCTGCTTAGCAACGGGCTGGAGGGAGGAGGGAGGAGGGGGAGGAGGATGGGGCAGGAGGAGGAGGAGGGAGGAGGGGGAGGGAGGAGGAGGGAGAGGAGGAGGAGGGGGAGGAGGGAGAGGACGGAGAGGAGGGGGGAGGAGGGAGAGGAGGGAGAGGAGGGGAGGGAGGAGGGGGAGGAGGAGGGGGAGGAGGGGGTGGAATATAAAGTGGAAATTTCTTTTAAAAAACCTTAAGAACACAAATGTTTTTGGATTTATTCTGTAATTAGTTAAAAACTTACTTTTGAAACATTTCAAAATAAAGATAGTTCAGAATCTTTATTATTGAGATAATATTTACACATGTGATTTTCAAAGAGTTACTGTTCCTCTAAAGTCTTGCCATTTTTGTTATTTTAAATACTTTTCAATATAATTTCTATAAAAACGATTCTGTTCTTGTCTCATAACTTCTGATAATTTGTGTTTTCTTCAGCAAATTAAGGAAATAAGTAAATATTTAGGTCAAAGGTCAAACTGAGTCTAAACTGATGAATAATTAATGAGCTCTAATGGAAACAATAATTTATTCTCCACCAATCAGCATCAAGAAAACACACCTGACTCTTTTCACTGCAGATGAGAATCTGATCCAGATTCAGATTCAGATCCAGATCCAGATCCAGAGAATGAACCAGAACGTAGAGACTCGACACAATAACAAACCACAACCAGACTCAGAACAAGATCTGGGACCGTGGGACCAAAACCAGGAGTTCTGTTTACGAACACAAACTAAATCTGTTGCTTTGTTGATTGATTGATTGATTGATTGATTGATTGATGGAGTAGTGTCGATCATGTTGCTACAATAAATCAGATGATCCTTGTTCTCACTCAGTCATCTGAACCCTGAACTGAACCTGAACAACAAGTCGAGCAGCCGACCACTTCCACCAATCAGCTGCAGCCGCTCGGAGACATGGAGACAAACTGGTCCAACCGGAAACATGTTGAACTGAATGAAGGAATGACGAGTCCAGACAGAGAGAGGACAACACAGAGAGAGAGACAGAGAGAGACAGAGACAGAGACAGAGACAGAGAGAGAGAGAGAGAGACAGAGACAGAGACAGAGACAGAGACAGAGACAGAGACAGAGAGACAGAGACAGAGACAGAGAGAGAGAGAGAGAGAGAGAGAGAGAGGACAACAGAGACAGAGACAGAGACAGAGACAGAGACAGAGAGAGAGAGAGAGAGAGGACAACACAGAGAGAGAGACAGAGAGAGAGAGAGAGAGAGAGAGGACAACACAGAGAGAGAGAGAGAGAGAGAGAGACAGAGACGTCTCCAGTGGACAGTTTGACGTCTGGACCAAACTTGATTCCTCGTCCGATCATAAAGAGGCAGAGATCTGCGGTGGTTCATTGAAGAGAACGACTGAGAGGAATCTGAACATGAAGTCAAAGCTGTGAATCAGGTTTGACAGAACCAGAAGCTGAGGATGAGTCACGAGGAGGAAACGGTTCAGGACAAATCTGAAACAAGAGACGAGGAATCTCAAGAAAACCGTGAAGTCAAAGACATGAAGGTGAAAGTTCAGCCGGAGAAGAAGACCATCAGCCCGCTGACGCTCCTCAGAGACGACCTCAGCCAGTTCAAAGACGAAGTGCTGAAGGTGTTAAAGGACACGAGGGCGGAGCCTGAGGCCCGTACGTCCAATCAGACAGGAAATAAGGTGAGTAGCAGCACGCTCAGTCTCCTCAGAGACGACCTGAGCCAGATGAAAGAGGGCGTGGGCAGCATCTTCGGCAACTCATCCAAAGACAAAGACGTGAAATCTGCAGATCCTAAAAGCAGTCAGGCAGCGGAGAGGAGCTTCAATCCTCTGAGCCTCATCAGAGAGGACATCTCTAATGTCTTCAGACTGGCTCTGTCCAAGGACAAAGACAACAGAGACCTCTCGGCCCAGAATGACAAAATAAAAGTCCTCAGCGCTGAAAGAACCGACGTGTCCTTTATGAGGCTGTTCAGAAGAGACCAAACTCTGAGGAGCTGTGAAAGAGCCGAGGACGGACAGGAAGATAAAAAGAGGACTTCGGAAAAAAACGAGAGACAAACAGACGATGGTTTCACAGGACAACTCTCAGACAGCGAAGACAAGATCAACACCATGGAGGACCAATCAGAGGAGAGCGTTGAGGACGATGGGTCTGAGCGGACACCGACACCTAGTCCACCTGAGGAGACGAGATCACAGACAGGTACGAGCTTCTCATGAGCTGCTGACATCTTGAATCTTGACCACGGTGTGGTGAACACGGTGAACATGACAAATCTCTTATTATGATTACTATTATTTTTATTATTATTATTACAGAAAGACAAATAAACTGAATTCATCACAATGTGTTTTCATTTTTAGTTTATAAATGTGAATTATTTGAATTATTACTTTGCTGCCGTTATATAAATTCTAATCCTGTCCTCTAGTCCAAGAGAAAGTTTGTCTGATGAAATGTTCTTTGACCTTTAACCCTCAAATTAAAATTCAGTGAACGTTTGATAAAATATGAAGAAATCATGTTCACAAAAAAGCTGCATAAAGAAGAACAACCTCGTGTGGAGCTTTGGAAAAAGAGCTGGAAGAAAAGTGTTTTAAAGTCGTGTTCCTTCAAAGTGTGTTTATCTGCAGCAGATCAGAGACGTGACCACGACTCTGTGGATTCAAAGGAAGACCAGAACAAAGAAGAACAAAGTTCAGAGACTCTTCAGTTGGAGAATCTGATCTCTGAGCTCAGCCTCATTAGTCTGAGAGAAGACAAAGACGAGGACAGGAGGTGAGAGGAGCCACAGGGAGACAGCTGAAGTCGTCCAACACCAAACTGTTCACTAACTGTCTGATGTTCTTCCTGCAGAGACGAACCGGGAGAAGAACTGTGGTCGGTGAAAAACTGTAAGATCTCTACTTTTATTTCTGTCTGCTTCACATGAAAGAGTCGATCTAATATTGATCTGCCAGTGTTGAGAGCTTCAATGAACTTCTCAGTATCGTCTGCATAGAGTCACATCAGGATGTTGACATGTGGACACTCACATGGATGTGAAGGTTACTCTCCTCCCTGGATGCTACATAGAAGTGAAAACTGTCACCACATCATCAGTAAACCACAACTACCACGATTAGGTCCAACTACTGCAGTAGCTGGACCTAATCAATAATTGTCTGATAATATTTTGTCTCTAAAATCCAAAAGAAGAGGTATCTCCTCAGTTCTCTGGATCTTCTCTGGAGGATCACACTCAGTTCCTCTTCCTCCTCCTGAGCTCCTGTATAAAGTCTGAACAGCAGAGGATCCTCAACTGATTCAAATATTTCAATTGTAAATAATTTTCCACAAATATTTGATCAACCAATCATGTTCCTTGTTTCTCCTCCTCAGTCGCCATTTATCTGACCTTTGACCCGAGCACTGCCAACTCAGAGCTGCTCCTGTCCGCCCACAACAGGAAGGCGACTCGCGTGTGGTCGGACAATCGCTACTTGGAAAACATGGACCGGTTTGAGTGCTGCCCTCAGGTCCTGTGCCGGGAGGGGCTGCTGGACTCGGTGTACTGGGAGGTGGAGTGGAGCGGCGGCGCCGACATCGGCGTCACCTACAACAGCCTCTCCAGAGACGGAGACCCGGCGAGCTGCCTGCTGGGACACAACGAGAGCTCCTGGAGTCTGGAGTGCTCGGAGGACAGCTACACACCGTGTCACAACAACAGGAGATTCCAGTCCTCCTCGCCTGATCCCTTCACCCGCAGAGTCGGGCTGTACCTGGACTGGTCTGCAGGATCCCTGTCGTTCTACTGCATCTCACAGGACGCCATGGTCCACCTCCACACCTTCAGCTCCACCTTCAGCCAGCCGCTGTACCCTGGCTTCTGGGTGTGGGCCTACGACGGCTCGGTGTCGCTGTGTCAGGTGGAGTTGAACTGGGAACGCCTGCTGCAGTGAATCCCTGTGACAGCAGTGCCACCAGAGTCCATGTGGGGGCACTGCAGCCGATAGTGCAGACAGGACCATGAGGCACAAAGAAGAAACCTCAACACTGGTGGAGCTTTTTGAGAATTGTTGATAACCGTTGTTTATTGTTTGATTCTCCAGCTGGACGCAGAGACTTTATCACAACCTCTTCCTCCGTCGCCCTGTAGTCTCTCCGCTCTGTGCTGCCCTCTGGTGGATATTCACAACCACGTCAATGGACAGGACCCGTCTGAGGTGTGTGGACGGTTACATCGTTAGAAACGTGCGTCTCTTTTTCAAACGTAAAGTTTAAATAAACGATCCTTGAGACGGACGAGCGAGAGACACTTCAGAATCAATCTGAATTACTGATCTGGAGAATCAGTTAATTACACCTCGTTAGAATCAGTCGGATAAAAAGTATTTGTTGTCATGTGATGTTTGTTTCATTTGTGTTGCCTATCTGACTGTGTGTGTGTCTGACTGTGTGTGTGTCTGACTGTGTGTGTGTCTGACCTGCAGCTGACTCTCCTGACTGCCTCGGGTCTCCTGCAGCTCCGTCTCCAGCTGCTCCAGACGAGCAACACGCACCTGCAACACACACACAGTTCACATCCAGATGTTTCCACCAGCAGCTTCACTGTGTTACATCTCCTCAACGCCTTACTGTGAAGTAATAAACGTATCTGTAGTTTCCATGTTGAAATATTTTTTATTTCAACTTTTAGTTTATGTTTTAAAACTCGCCTGCGTCCGGTGAACGATCTCATCACTGGAGCCGAATCGTTCCTCCATCACAGATCGAAGCTGCTGAGCCTCGAACTCCAGCTGCTGCCGGATCAGGTCCATCTGCAGGGAGAACTGCAGGCAGAGGTCAGAGGTCAGAGGCTGCAGAGAAACCTCAGTGTGTGTGTGTGTGTGTGTGTGTGTGCTCACTGTGTCGATGCGGGGCAGCTGGACCAGTCTCTGGGACAGCGCCTCCAGCTGGCTGAAGTACCAGCAGCGCTCTCTCTCCTCCCGGTCGATCTCCCCCAGCAGCAGGTTCCTGAACACACGTCACCTCGTTAAACCACTTGAGACAAATTGGGATTTGTGAATATGGACGATACAAATAAAAGGAGATTTGATCTGAAGTCTGACTTTGTCGTTGTTTGTGAAACACATAAAGATGGGTAACAAAGCATCTGGGTTGCCCCCTGGTGGCTGGCTGCAGTACAAGTCATAAACCCTGCTGAGGTGCCACCGTTGACATCTCAGACCGACTCATGATTGGTCGAGAGCGTGTATGGGCGGGACCTCGATTCCACGGCATCCGTCCAACATCAAACAGACTCTGACTGCAAGTGAAGTCATCGCCACAAGAGGGCAGCGTTTGTATCTGAGCTGTTTCTGGAGAAGGTGGTGACGAGTCGTCGTCTTTGTTTGTTATGAGATCACAGTTTAAGATCTTTACGATTTTAGGACTTGATTATTATCATGACTCAGCACTTTCAGGATGAAATCCTGCTTTCATCTCTTTGTTTGAAACTCTGAAATCACAGAACATGAACACCGCTCACCTCTCTTTGTATAGCTCCTCTAGGTGATGGTCGCTCTGTCGCCCGTCCGCTCCACTGATCACAGCTGTTTTGGGCGGGGCTCCGTCCAGGAAGTGATGCGGCAGCAGGGCGGCGGCCTCGCCCGCGGACACTGCGCTCTGACGCGACGCAGCTCGGAGCGGACTCCTGGTCCGACCCAACGCAGCGACCGAGGACGAGGAGGAGCACGAGGAGAGAGGCATGGCCAGGTGATCGTCTAACTCCGCCCCTCGGATCCCGTCTGCACCCGCCCCTCCGGCGCCTGTGAGCCCCGCCCCTCCCAGACTGTCCGGCAACAGCCGCAGGTTGTGAGGTTGGTGTTTGAGTTCGTAGTAATTAGTGAGGTCCATGTGGAGCTCTGAGGGAGCGAGAGGAGGAAGAGGAGGAAGAGGAGCGTCAATCATCATCACGTGTGTTAACTTGACTTCTCGCTGCAGCTCACTCACACACACACACACACACACACACACACACACACACACAAACACCTTGTTTGAGGTAATTCACTTTGTCCAGATGAACTCATTAACCTTCATTGTTTAAGAGGATTTATTCTTAATGAGGCTGCAGCCAATCAGGTGAGTGATTGAGGTGATTCATTTCTCTGTGAGTTGATTGGTCCCTGTGGAAGCTCAGCGGCGTTCACACAGTCATTACAGAAGCTCATCGGAGACGACCTCTGACCTTTGAGTTGATGCAGAACGTCGCTCCTCCCTGACGACGCCAGGGTTCCCGCCTCCTGCTCCAGTTTGCTCTGCAGCTGCTTCAGCACTTCCTGTTTCAAATCACAGAGACACAGGTTCATGGGATGATCACTTCCTGTTTGGGATCAGAGATGTGATGACGCAACCTGAAGTAACGACCGAACCACGGTAAATAAAGATGCTCGACATGACAGCTCCCTAAAGTCAAACCAAAACATCTGGATCGCCCCCTGGTGGCAGACTGCAGTAAAGGGTATGAACCCTCCTCCTCCACGATGGCAGACGGGACTTGGACCAAACTTAACATCTGTTTGGTTTTAATTAGTTATTTGATGATATAAAAACAGGATGAGACGTCATGATTGACAACCAAGACTGACTCAGGATTGGTTGAGAGCGTGTAAGGGCGGGACCTCGACTCCACGGATTCTGACTGCAAATGATGTCTTCACCACAAGATGGCAGCGTTTGGCTATGAGATGTTTGGGCTTCATTTCTGGACGAAGTGGAGACGAGTCGTCGTCTGTATTTACAGTTTAAGACTCAAACAAATGAATCTAATGAAACCAGATGGGCAGTTTGAACCAGGACGTCTGACATCAGGATGTCAAAGACGTCAAAATCCAGTCACTCTAAACATAAAGAATCTGACTGAGGTTAGATTATATATAGATTAAATATAGATTGTATATATAATGACCTGGTTCACCAGGTCTGGAAGTCTCCGACTCCCACATCACGCTCTGAGCTCAGTCTGATAATCCAGCTGCTGTCAGCATCGGTCACGTGACTGTGTGACAGGATTAATGTTCAGCTGCCTCTGGGTCCGGGGACTTCACAGGTCTCTCTCTTATTAGGATTATTTCAGTTGATTTATTGAGTTTTATATTTTCATAGAAACGTCACTTTGGAGGAAAACAGACATTATTTTTTCTTCATGTTTTCATTGATCTTTTCATACTGACATTTTTTTCCCAGACTCATATAAGGTCATGTGACCTTTGACCTTCAACTACCATATTTGAATTTGCTCATCCATGAGTGAATACGTTTATTAACTTTGAAGAAATTCCCTCAAGTTCTTGAGATATTTTGTTTACAAGAACGGGAAGGACAGAAAACACGAAGCCTCCAGCCACTAGGTGTCGCCAGTGCGGAGGAATAAAGCAATAACACTGTTAAAATGTCACGTTGCATCATCCGCATCAAGCTAATCTACACATGTCCCGATAACACTGACCCCTAGTGGTTCGTCTGACACTCACCTTCATGCCGCTTGTCTCCGTCTCCAGTTTGGACAAGTGGTTGGAGTTGTCCTCCAGCTCCCTCCGCAGGTGGGAGTTCTCCTTGCGGAGCGCCTCCACCTGGTGGGCGAGCTGGTCGTAGGAGGTTACGGCGTTAGCCATCTTCACACTCTGCAGCGCCCCCTGCAGGAACACACAGACCGGAGGTCAACCAGCCTGTTTCTACAGAGCCGGCTTAGACACAGATCGGAGGCTGAAGAAGTCTGAGAGGAGAAACACCTGAATCTGCTGTGATGAGGGTTTTACTGTATGTTACAGGACACACACACACAGTCAGACACACACACACACACACACACACACACACACACAGTCAGACACACACACACACACACACACTGTTATGAAACAGACGAGCAGCAGTCTGACGTCCACTAATCAATATTAATGAACTCTGTGTGTCCTCATGTTGCATCATGTGGGACCACAGATCCAGTCCCGAGGAAACAGACCTGATCCACACCTGATCTACACCTGATCTACACCTGATCTACACCTGATCTACACCTGATCTACACCTGATCTACACCTGATCTACACCTGATCCAGACCTGATCCACACCTGATCTACACCTGATCTACACCTGATCTACACCTGATCCAGACCTGATCCACACCTGATCCACACCTGATCTATACCTGATCTACACCTGATCTACACCTGATCCAGACCTGATACACACCTGATCTACACCTGATCTATACCTGATCTACACCTGATCTACACCTGATCCAGACCTGATCCACACCTGATCTACACCTGATCTATACCTGATCTACACCTGATCTACACCTGATCTACACCTGATCTACACCTGATCTACACCTGATCCAGACCTGATCCACACCTGATCTATACCTGATCTATACCTGATCTACACCTGATCTACACCTGATCTACACCTGATCTTCTAGACCTGATCTACACCTGAACTACACCTGATCCAGACCTGATCCACACCTGATCTACACCTGATCTACACCTGATCTACACCTGATCTACACCTGCTCTATACCTGATCCATACCTGATCTACACCTGATCTACACCTGATCTATACCTGATCCACACCTGATCTACACCTGATCTACACCTGATCTACACCTGATCTACACCTGCTCTATACCTGATCTACACCTGCTCTATACCTGATCTACACCTGCTCTATACCTGATCTACACCTGATCTACACCTGATCTACACCTGATCTACACCTGATCCAGACCTGATCCACACCTGATCTACACCTGATCTACACCTGATCTACACCTGATCTACACCTGATCTACACCTGCTCTATACCTGATCCACACCTGATCTACACCTGATCTACACCTGATCTACACCTGCTCTACACCTGATCCAGACCTGATCCACACCTGATCTACACCTGATCTATACCTGATCTACACCTGATCTACACCTGATCTACACCTGATCTACACCTGCTCTATACCTGATCCACACCTGATCTACACCTGATCTACACCTGATCTACACCTGATCTACACCTGATCTACACCTGCTCTATACCTGATCTACACCTGATCTATACCTGATCTACACCTGATCTACACCTGATCTACACCTGATCTACACCTGATCTACACCTGATCTACACCTGATCTATACCTGATCTACACCTGCTCTATACCTGATCTACACCTGCTCTATACCTGATCCACACCTGATCTACACCTGATCTACACCTGATCTACACCTGATCTA